>NC_082382.1:23664142-23737522 GCF_031168955.1 Gadus macrocephalus
AGAAGCCAAGGCGGCAGGTCGCCCAATCAAACCTCGGAACAACGGCACTTGAAAACCTCACTGTTTTACGAGGGAGTACAATTACATCCCATAATGAAAGAAGTCATTCTCACGGTGGTCAACTCATAAAAACCTCTAAGTCTACTGGGAGCAGAAATAGAAGATAATAACCACTGAAATAGGAAGTGTATACATGAGTTTGGGGAGAAAATGGCTTCCTCTAAGCGTGTGTAATGGCTCGGGTCTGGGGGAGGGGTTGACAGAGGCAGATAAAGGGCGACCCGGCTCTGAGCGTTGAGAACGAGCCCACCTCCTGGAGACTCCCTGACCTGGTATCTTCCAGAGGAACAGTCGGACTCTGCGGTGGGCCTCAGGGGAGCCGCCGCGAAGAAGACAGCGTTTTTTAACTTCTGGAACGTCGGCGTGCCAATGGAATGTTTGCTGATAGAGAGAGTGACATCACAGCTCTGTAACGCAGCGTGTTCATTCACTCATTCACCCAGGGACGGACACACACTCACCTCACCCCCCCCCCCCCATTCCACACACATGAACGCAACCAACGTTACCTTTGCAGCATTGAAGTGTTTCTATAGTCATGACCTATGTATATGGAACCATCCACAAGGGACCACCTTGGGCTGGTAGGAGTTGTACATCAGAGATAGGGAGGAGGAGGAAGAGAGAGAGAGAGAGAGAGAGAGAGAGAGAGAGAGAGAGAGAGAGAGAGAGAGAGAGAGAGAGAGAGAGAGAGAGAGAGTGAGAGTGAGAGAAAGAGAGTGATGAGTGAGAGAAAGAGAGAGAGATCTCTGAATGCAGTATGTCTGAGGGTTTATGTTGTAATTGCTTTCACTGAAACCCTGTTATATGACGGATATATGCATAGATTTTGCAGAGGACAGAAACAGACAGAGCATTACTTAACAGACAGAGATGCTAGCACAGAATGCTCACCCTGTTATGGTGTTCTGCAGTCTTGGTAATTTTGAATTGATTTATATTAATAGTGTTATTATTTAACCTATAGTTATACATACATGCAAGGTGTACTCAATAAAATGAGATGGTTTAACCTTAATATTAATAACAATAGTAGCATAATTAATAATAACAATATTATAACAATTATAACAATAATAATAACAACATATTATTATTATTATTATTATTAATAATAATAATAATAATAATAATAATAATAATAATAATAATGGTAACACACTTTATAATAAGGTGCCATAATAAATAGCAAACTAGTAGTCATAACCTAACCCTTTGTTAATATTTGTTAATTGTAACTAAAATATCAATTAAAAATTGAAATGCACAAAGTAGACTACTTTTACCTTGAATACTTTGGTACTTTGGTCGGGGAACCAAATATCTCAGATTATCAAGCAATTCCCCTCGACTCCTGATTACAACAATCGATCATCGACAGGTTGTCTGACATGCTGCCAGAACGAGCAACATTAACCACCTTCAGTTATCCTTTTTAAATCAATGACTACCATATCATTTGTTCCACCAGTTACAAGACATTCACCATCATAAACTGACAGCGACGGAGCCTCAGCGTGCAGACACAAACCGAACACGAATATGGGTATCGCGTAAACTAGGACCGTTACTTACCGTCGTCTTTGATGGGTCTGATTGAGTCAAACTAGTGTTACTCCGAATGTTCCACTTCTCGCATTGTCCCTGGGAGACCTGGGCATTACCGGGGGTCCAGCGCTCAGCCTCCGCGTCCAGTCTCCACACCACAGTAATGGAAAGATGACGGGAGGCGGTCCTACGCACGCACGCACGCACGCACGCACGCACACACACACACACACACACACACACACACACACACACACACACACACACACACACACACACACACACACACACACACACGCACGCACGTACACACTCATTTAATTCTTTATTTGAATCCACCAATCACATTACAAGAGACAAGATTCAAATATTTCAGAGATAAGATAAGTCATTGTTCAAGGGTACAAAAAACATCTCCGCACGCAGAGACGCACACACACACACACACACACACACACACACACACACACACACACACACACACACACACACACACACACACACACACACACACACACACACACACACACACTCAAGTGCTCTGGCCTTTGGTCAAAGTATTGGTTGAATGATCTGCACTAACACCACGTGGTATATTATCCTATTTACGCCCTAACTACTACAGCCTACATAACGCCCTTACATATAAACACGAAGGTCCGAACATCCCAACAACGAACCATTTGTGATTTACAATCAATTAGCTCATCACAAAATAAAATAATCCAACCTAAATGGGAAGAAGATGCAACATTGCCATCTGCTGTCAAATGTTGTCTCTACACTTGACCGGTAAAACTATTTCCGTCGGCCGTGCTTTATAATTATATCTTCTATAAATACTCATGATCGGATCAGATGTAAACACGACCGCTCATCACAGCGGGGGCCACGAACGGACGGGATCCGGCGTGACAACTGGTCCGACCTATGGCCGATGCACGCCCCCTCCGTCCAATCACAGCGCCGCGGGGCCGAGAGCACGCCGCGCCGCGGCCAATCAGCGCTCCGCTAGGCTCGAGCACGCGCCCCACCTTGTTTCGGTCACGTGACACGATTACGAAGATGGTGGAAGTTTCTTCGTGAAGCCTAGAAAGACCCCCAAAACAACCAGGAAATTAGGGGTGAAAGTTGACTACAACGCAACGTATCGGGTTCAAACTCGCCCACCGGACACGGGTAAGCGTTGGGTTCGGGATTGGTTATTGATCGGCAGCTGTATCGCCTCGTATCGATCCCGCCGGGCTTTTAAAAGCAGCCGTGATGATGACTCCTCGGCTAGCCCCGGTAGCTAGGCTAGCAGTGGATCAGATTCAACACGTACAGCTCAACCTCTAGCTCCAAAACGCTGATTCCTATCCTCACTAGACGGGTGTCGTGTTTGGTGCCGAACACCTTGGTTCGGGCGTGAGTTGCTCATGGGCTCCCGTCACTCCAGGAGACATTAGGGTGTTGTTTATGTAATCCTGGTTTGAGTGTGTGTGTGTGTGTGTGTGTGAGAGTGTGAGTGTCTGTGGATTTGGCTGTCACAGTGCACAGCTGTTTGAATAAGTGATACGGTGGTGGATGTGGTGATCAACGAGGGTGAGATGAGCGTTTGCATGGCGGCTGGTCGGAGCTGGATGTCAGATGTCAGCCCCCCAGTGTGTTGTTATTGTGAAAGGCCTGTTCGACTCCATTCAGCAGAACGCATCATGTGACAGCACATGAAGTGGCTGTGGAATAGTGATCGATTGTGTTCTTCTAACAGTGTATTCTATCTGGTCGATACACATAGTCACTGTCACTAGTAGTCGCATGGTACGCAACGTGTGACAACACATGAAGTGTGTGTGTCATGGAGATAGTGATCAAACTGTTGTTCTAACAGTGTATTCCGTCTGGTGGATAAACACAGTTCGGTCTCTGGTTTCAGGTTGATGACGGCTGATCTCATACCGTCCCTCGCCTCTATTGACGAAATAATACTGGGCCGAGAGAGAAGTTACAGAGCTGGTCCGACATGTTTTGACCTGACAAGAGATGTAATATAATATGTAGAGGGGATCTTTTTCTCATTGCTTCTCGATTGTCAACGTTCAATGACTAACTTCTATTTGCATTAAAATACTGGCGGAGTTATGTAAGAGCATTTGATTTAGTGGACTTTCAAGAACAACTAAGTGCGTATCTGTGGGGGTCTAATCAGGCGAGTGGCAATGCATCTAATGTAGACGGGAAACCCCCCCTCCCTCCCTCCTCCCCCCCCCCACCACACACCCGCATTAACTGATCTATTTATGCTCTTGTACTAAAGGGGAAACTTTTTGTACAACACTGCAAAATGGGTTTTGTTTATGTGGAAATAAAATCTGAATGTGTTGCCTACAAAATCGGAGGTTGGAAGTGGGCACTCAAACTGTTGAAAATATAAGTTATTGAAACCAAATCGAAATGATTTTAGACTAAATAAAATGCTTGTAATGAATCGTCTTGTCTATACCAGCGTATCTTAAATCTAAGCAATCCCTCAGCCTCATTATGCCCGCTTGTCAGGCAGATAAGTCAGCCGAGTCACAATGAATTATTGACCGGGACCAGGGAAAGTTTACCCACAACGCCTGACTCTTCTCCTCTGCCACGCATATGTCAGACGCTGTAGAGGGAGAGGAGCCATGTATTATTCACCCTCTACATCAGGGGAGAGCGCCACCAGACCCAGCCAGGGAACGCTCCGGTGTGACGCCGCAGCGTTTGTTTATGTCGGGGTCTTCCTTGGCTGGCTCAGAGTTAAAGCTGGGGTAGGCGATTTGGAGAAAACAGCTAGATTTTTGGTAGAAGCCAACTGAAAAACAACCCAGCCCTCCCTTCAGGCCCACCTCCAAAGCCACTCCCCCAAAACGTGTGACGAGCTTGCTAGCTTTAGCCGGCCACTCCCCTAAAACGCTCGACTAGCTTGCTAGCTTTAGCCGGCCACTCCCCCAAAACGCGCGACTATCTTGCTAGCTTTAGCGATAGATCTGCCTAGCTTTGTGGCAAACCACGGTCATGCGCAAAAACTGGCTTGGTAGACGGAAATACAATCGTTTTTTTGGGCTGGTTGAAGTGATGGGAAGGGGCTATTGGAGGCCCGCGACAGCCGAAGATGAAGGATTTTTTCCGATCAATTTATTTATTGAAACGTCTGGTTAATCCTCAGGGAATTTAGTCTTGAGAAAGAAAATCCCTCGTTGTTAATTAAGGATCACAAAACCTGTTGTTTTGTGATGTAGAAGACACGGCTAAAGGTATAAATAACGACGCCTAAACAAACCATACACGTAGCATGGTATGTACAATAGCACCGGCCCATATCACATTTAAATGCGCCGTTCAGCTGATACAGAAGGACCTTCTCCATCAGAGTGGACGACCTTCGACCTTCAGAATGCCGTGTCATTTTACTGCCAATGATTGTGTGTTGGCACTGGCCGATTACACCTCATGGCACTCTATGGCATCGAGACAATGATAGGCATGTTTATCTGCGTACTCTCCAGTTACTGGGCTTGAGCTCAATGCCTCTTCTCAAGAATAGTTTTCTGCTGTTGGAACACCCTCCACCCCCCCCTCACCCTTTTTCTTTCCGTCAACATTGATATTGTTTTTGAATGAGAATGATTTGCATTTAACTAGAGGAGACCCGTTCTAGTTGCTATGGAGACTTGAAGCACTTCACTCCTGAGGGCCAATAAATTACCCATATGCAGATGCTTAGACAATGGAGACGTATGCGGCGATGTAAGCTGTATAATTTGCTGTCAGGCGTCTGGCTCAAGGCCTCCTTGGCAGCCGTTGGCTGAAGAATCCCATGGCAACCCACTTGATTGACAGCGGCCTACCACCACCACCACCACCACCACCACCACCACCACCTCCACCACCACTACTATGGTTCTGGGTTACTGTAAACTGCTCGTGTCCAAGTGGAGCCCACACCCCCGGCTACACCCCTTTGCTCCTCCTGCTCATAGTATTGGCACTAGATTAGTCTCAGATCCAGAAGTAAAGGTGCGGCCACACCAGACGCGTATCTCGCGTACTTTTTACGCGAGATACGCACGTATAATGTTGCTTGACCATTTTGTGTCAAAAATCGTCGCATACGCGCAATACGCGCTATACCTGTCCCTGAGTGACTTCCACCTCCTGCGACATACGTCCACTGACAAGAACATATATACATATTAAGTTGTGTAACCTGACAAGCGCGACAGTCTGTTGTAGTAGTATCACTTAATATTACTGCTAACTGGTGCTACCGCTAACCGGCGCTAACTTTTTTCATAGTAGAACACAACCGATAGCTGAAGCCAAGCAAAATACACACACACACACACACACACACACACCAGGAACGCCAATATCCTCTGCCACGTCGACCCACGCCCTCTCTGTTTTGTTCCTGTCCCTGTACGACACCATCGTGGTGTCGTACAGGACAGGACGGCCGCACACGGCGACGATGATATTTTGATCCACCTCCATTTCTGTTCGTGTAGTGTCTGTAGTGTTGATCAGCAGAGAAATAGTCCGCCAAGACGTTGAGGTTGCTTAGTAACCAGAGACTCTGTCCATGCAAGTGAACGGAGCGTTCCCTCTTCGTCATAACTATCAAACCAAACATCCTTCACATTCACCGAGCGAACATTATGAAAGTAAAATGCACATTTCTCGCTAGAAATGTTTCCATAAAAGCATTTAATGGCGTAACTATGTTACTATTTCCACACAGAATAAAGAAAGATGTCGGCCGTATGCTTCTGTCCAAGCTCACTACTCTCTGCCAGTGACGTCGGGTCAAGCTCAACGCTGATTGGGCAACATGGCTAATCGTCATGCGTATGAGCGTAAAAAGTTAAATTTTTTGAACTCTTGAAATGTACGCGATATACGCGCGTATAGCGCGTAAATATACGCGCCTCATACGCGCGTACAATGTTGCTTATACGCGTATTACGTGTAATACGCGCGTAAACCAATGGTTCCCTATGGAAAAAATGGCGATTTCATACGCGAAGTACGCGAAATACGCGTCTGGTGTGGCCGCACCTTAAGACTATAGGCTTTATCTTCTTCTGATGGGAACCTGTACAGCGCCTGAGCTGGAAAGCAGAGCGAGAGGGGCAGAGCGACAGGGTTTCCTGTTTGGTGACAGATTTTTTCCTCCAAAGCGAAACTCAGCGCTGAGTGGCAAAGGGAAACTCATCGGTGAGTGGCATTAGGCACTTTCCGATGAAGATTTTAACAAAAGTTTTCAGACGGGGGATGGATTCTAAACACTCGCAGACGCTTCATATAAAGACGTCGGTGTCATGAGACGTGACGTTTTAGCTTGTCATCCGACGACACCGGCCACCGGACCACTAATGACGTTCACCGGCAGTGCTGAGGGAGTTTCTGTTCGCGGTGGGCCACGGAGCGATACCACCACGATGGGAGCAGGATCCTGTCCCTGCAGTCATCAGTCCTCTCCTGAGGGCAGAGATGAGCGGTCAGCCCCGTCCCGTCTGTGGTGGTTCAAACCGGTCGGGTGGCTTCCAGTGGTTATCGCTTCCATGTAACCCACGGCAACCGGTCCCCGCCCCCCCCCCCCCAGCAAACAACTGAAGCAATATTGAAGCAAAATGAACTGAAAGGTCCCGTTCACTCCTCTCGTCAGACTTTAAATGTAAAGCTTCAGTACGATGTGTGTGAGACCAGTGTTAGCTTGACGGTTACCCTTAGCTGTCAAGCTGTGGTGTGGAGACTTGGCTTGACAGTTGACATTACCCTGCTGCGTCAGCTTGTGTTGTTCTGATGGCATCTTCCAATATGCCGGCATTTAGATTCCTGTAAACAATCAAAGTGGACGGAATATTCCAGATGCCTGGGGAGTGACTCAGCCCGTACAGACGTACCTCAGTCATCATGGCGTTTGCTCGACGCCAGAAGCTGGTCGTGTCTCACGGTCGCCTGACATCCGTGTTGTTGATATAAAAGCTTGTATTTCTGTTGGGTCGTATAGCTGTAGTCTGCTTGAGATAAGGCAGACGGCGTGACTGGCTCTCTACCGTCAACTACACTCTATCCGCCCAGCTTGAGTACATCAAACACACACAAAAGGAACGTCAGCATTTAAGATTGGGCGGTAAACCAGTGCAATCTGCTTTCCTGCAGCTTTATTCTGAAGCATAGAGCCAATGTGTTGCTAACGCTAATGCTAATGCTAACGTATTGTTCTGTGCTACAGGCCCTCTTCCCAGCCCTATGTCATGGCGAGTGGGGTCGCCATGCCGGGTCATACCAATGGCTACCCTATGAAGGCACAGCTACAGATCCTTGGTAAGATTTAGCTCATAGCCTAGCCGATAGCTTAGCTTATGCCTATTCGATAGCTCGGCTAGGAAAGGTCTCGCTGGTGTTTCTATGTACAGAATGATGAATGGTATTCACTGTGTCTGTGTGGGTGTTGGTGTTTTTGTGTGTGTGTGTGCTAGCCAGCCAGCCGATATTTGTCTTATTTGTCTTTAATACGTTTCATTCAAACACTCATATATTGCCTCCATCTGTCTCCCTCCCCCTCTATCTGACTCCCTGCTCTCTCTCGCTCTCGCTCTCTCTCTCTCTCTCTCTCCCTATCTCTCTCTACCTCTCGCTCTGTGTTCCAGTGCTTTCTGCGAAGCTGAAAGAGAACAGGAAGAACTGGTTCGGTCCCAGTCCCTACGTGGAGGTAACGGTGGACGGCCAGTCCAAGAAGACGGCCACGTGCAACAACACTCACAGCCCCAAGTGGAAGCAGCCCCTCACTGTGTGAGTCATGCACGCATGAGCCAATCACAGGGGGGTCCCCATGGGAGGTCAGCCAATCACAGGAGGGTACCCAGAGTGACCAGGGACAGGGGGGTGTGTGTGTGTGTGTGTGTGTGTGTGTGTGTGTGTGTGTGTGTGTGTGTGTGTGTGTGTGTGTGTGTGTGTGTGTGTGTGTGTGTGTGTGTGTGTGTGTGTGTGTGTGTGTGTGTGTGTGTGTGAGTGTGTTCTCCTATTGTCACAGTAGTAACGTCAGGCTGGTCTCATGGGGAGTTACGTTTTTATCGAAACATTGTTTCACATTATTTGAATGTTTGTTGAAGCACGCTTTGACCCCGACTGGGAATGTCGAATATGGGGAAGTCGTTTTCCAGTAACTGTGTGCAAGACTATCCTGAAAACCAGATTGAGCACTTCGGAGGAAAAAGTGCTTCGTGTCCAAATATCAATGGCACATTGTGGCGCTGGTCTCAGATGGCTTCACCCTTATCTCAGTGTTCCTGTCCCCCGGTGGACAAAGCCTGTGTTCAGCCACGGCACAGCCATTGACTGAGTCCTGCCGTGTGATTTACATACCCAGGGTGGTGGTGGCACCGCAGGTGTGTCACCTGTGACCGCTCACCCTCAACCACCTCTACCACGGCACCGACACACTGCTGCCCTCTCCTCTCCATGGATGTCCGTGGGTTGTCTCCTCTCCCCTCCCCTCCTTCTCTCCTCTGATGCTTGATCCTATGAACACATCCATGTGTGGTCTCCCCTCCCCTCCCCTCTCCTCCCCTCCCCTCCCCTCCCCTCCCCTCCCCTCCCCTCCCCTCCTCCTCCTCATTGATTTTGGGTCATATGAACCTCCATATGTTGTCTCCACTGACCCCCTGCGGTGTGGCCTTCCAGCCCATCAGGTCAGGCCTGTTGAGAGGGTAGCGGGGGTGCGGGGGTGCGGTGTCCGAGGCCAGGGTAGCTCGCTCCAGAACCCCTGTCGTCCTGGAGATGGATGGTGGGGGGGGGAGGGGGGGGGATAGTCTAGTGCAGCGGTCCCCAACCCCCGGTCCGCGGACCGGTACCGGTCCGTGGGTCATTTGGTACCGGTCCGCAGAGAAAGATTATTTATTTATTTAAAAAAAAAATATATATCTTTTTTTTTTTAATTCACTTCGCAATACTGTCACTCTTTTACATGCCATAAGTCTATATGCAGTTGTTAGATTGCATATAACATGTTTGCATTTTTGGCAACCTCTGCGCAACATAACCCAACCACCCCCCCCCCCCCCCCGGTCCGTGAAACTTTTCGGAGAATCATACCGGTCCTTGATGCTGAAAAGGTTGGGGACCGCTGGTCTAGTGTAAATCTGACTTTAAAAGGAAAGTATTTATGAGCTGGATCGGGTTGGGGAGAGGAGCTGGAGGACAGAATGTGTGGGGTGGGACTTGATGTGCCCTTTTGAGGAGCGTTATGGAGAATCATCTCAGAGGATGAGTTAGGGCAAGCCACCTTTTGTTGATATCCGGTGGACCTCTGGCCTAACGCTCTCGACGTAGTTCCTTCTGTTCTTTGGAGAGGAGCTCTCTGCCCCACCTCTCAATTATAGTTCTGTTTTTGGCCCCCATGGAGCAATGTGCTGCTTCTTCTTTAGCGGGAAGTCGTGGCTTGCCAATCGTTCTTAGTAGTGACTCAGCCCTCTGGCTTTTGTAAATCATATTGTTCCCTCTGGTGCAGCCTGTGGGGAGGGAGGGAGGGAGGGAGGGAGAGGGAGGGAGAGAGGGAGGGAGAGAGGGAGGGAGGGAGAGAGAGAGGGAGGGAGAGAGAGAGAGAGAGGGAGAGGGAGAGGGAGAGGGAGAGGGAGAGAGAGAGAGAGAGAGAGAGAGATTGAATGAAACAAATTAAAGACAAATAAAAAGAAGAGAGAGGCGGGAAGAGATGGGAGGGAGGGAGGAGGGAGGCGGGAGGGAGGGAGGGAGGGAGGGAGAGTTGTAGAGACCAAGAGGCCGGCCGTCTCTCAGAGAATATATCTTGGTCTCATCATATCCACACACCAGGTGTACTGTCCACACACCATTAAATGTAATGCTAGCCTGTCCGGGCTGTGCAGTACCTCCTGGATACAGCTAGGGTTTCAGGGGGGGTCCAATAGGGTTGATCCAGGAGATATTAACACTTATTCTACTTCATTTAAGAATGCTCGATTCTGATTGGCTGGGAGGGGTGCATTAATCCGGCCCGGATTATTGCCCGCTGACTTGTCGGTTCTACTTGCTGCTGACTGAGCACAGTAGATCAATACGCCGCTTGTATCGTTTACTATCACATACATTTCAAACATGAGGTCCGTTGTAAAAATAAACCAAGGAGTGCATGTTTGATCGATCGTCATTAAAGCTTACTTGATACGAATGTAACAACTACGTTGTTAAACTAGTGAGATCAGATCCAGCCTTGTGTGGTTGCTATAGAAACGCGTTACCTACAGTTGAGCTAACGTTATTCACCGTAGTTCTAAAGGGAACTACTTTTCGAGGGAGATGGAATTAAACAGAGCATACATTTAATAAACATGCAATACGAATAAGAAAAAGGCTAATTATTAAAGTATATAAATTGTTTTATTATGTTGGCCTGCGCGAAGTAGAATAAACGGAATAATCACCTCAAGGCAGGGCAATAAACAGTTTGATATGCCCGGCTCGCGGAAGGTTAAGCCGTCCACGAGCCGGGCATATCAAACTGTTTATTGCCCGGCCTCTCTGTGATTATTCCTTACGTGTTTACCAGGGGCTAGCGGTTGGAAACTGAACCCCACAAATGTGTTCGCCTGGCCTCACCCTGGCCTTCTGGCCCTCATAGTGGGGGGCATGTTGTACCAAGACTCGGACCGCGACAGAACAGACCAGCCCCCTGGGGGCAGTGTGTTCTGTAGTGTCAAGACTCAAGACTTGTACGTCGTTGTAGCCTGGCTATTGCCAGACCAAGCTCAATCGTAGATTGCATTGTTGGTTTTGGGGAAGCTACCTGTCATTCTCTTCAGCACAAGAGGCGTGATCGATGGGCCTAGTTCAAATGACTCTGTCTGTACGCAATTGGCTGTTTCCCGTCGCTTCCCTGTCGTCATTGTGTTATACCACATAGCGCGCCAGGGGGGGAAAAAGGCCAGCTTGGTGATTGGCTCCCGCAAAAACGTATCGAAACTAGAAAGAAATGTGTTGCTCTTCTCCAGACCCTTCTGAAGGGCGAACTCAAATCGCTGGCAGAACGGGCGGGACTACCCAGTCCAGTGTTTCCCCTAGAATTTTTTTTAGGCCCGGTGGTAAGAGCTGATAGTGTGATTTGTTATACATTTTTCACGGGATGCTAGAGTATTTGTTGGTTATTTCCATATAAAACACTTGCTTAGCCATCACATTTTCATTCATTCATCATTCATTCATTTTCATTCATTCCTTTGGAAGACGCCTCGATCCAAAGTGATTGCAGAGAAGGCTGGTTTTAGGGTGGATCAGGCTTTAAGGGATATGCTGAGATACTATCTGTAAACTGGTGTTTAATTCAGATGAGTTGTTTGATTCCATCAGGAATCTTTGATCAGATTCCTGATCAATTTGGAATTAGACTGATCAAACTCGTCCAGATCTGGGGCCAGTTCACAGATATATCTGATCAAGCCTTTGAGGATGCTGTCAGGTTGAATTTGGGACGTTTGCCTACCGAACCCGGTACCTTTTCAGCTGGCACTCAACATCCTGACCACTCGACCATCCTCCCTATGGATCTGAATGTTGTTCCATGTGTGGTGGGTTGTCACCCAAACCGGGCGACGTTCAGTTCCTCGGGGACTGTCAAGCCAAGCTTGGCTAACGTCTTGAGTCAACACCGTTTGAATGCTAGCCAAATGTTGTTTGCACAAACGGCAAAGTTATTTCATTTATTACACAGCATCTCATGATAAAATATCGAACAATAGCTTAAATTCAAAACGTTGGTTGCACGGAAAGCCAGCCCTATCGTTATTTATGTTTTATTCTTCTTCTTTTGAGTAGTTATATTAGGAGGGCATGGTACCAGAACTGCCAGGGGATTACGGTTAGAGGCCCATTGGGGACCCATTCAAATAATGTATCCACTCATGGTATTTTAAGACACTTTGGATGACAAATCGAAATGTAATCATACAGTGCTTTTTTTTTGCAATAAAAAGTGCTTCAGGCAAACAACACAACAAGGACTGTGTTCAGAATGATCTGAGTTACATTTATGAAGAAGAATTAAAGACAATTACGCTCAGAGTGATTCCAAGAATCATGTGTTGTCCCCCCCGCTCCTCCTCCTCTCTACGATGATTTGTCACACGAACATCAGTGTGCGTTGTCTCCTCCTCTCCTCCTCCTCATCGATGCTTGGTCAAACCTCGGTCTGTTTGTCTCCCTCTCCTCCTCCTCATCGATGCTTGGTCATATGAACCTCGGTGTCTTTGTCTCCCTCTCCTCCTCCTCCTCCTCCTCATCGATATTTGGTCATATGAACCTCCTGTGTCTTTGTCTCCCTCTCCTCCTCCTCCTCCTCCTCGATGCTTGGTCACATAAACCTCTGTGTCTTTGTCTCCCTCTCCTCCTCCTCCTCCTCCTCCTCCTCGATGCTTGGTCACATAAACCTCTGTGTCTTTGTCTCCCTCTCCTCCTCCTCCTCCTTCGGGGGTCTGCAGCATTGTGACCCCGTTCAGTAAGCTGGTGTTCCGCGTCTGGAGCCACCAGACCCTGAAAGCAGACGTCCTGCTGGGCCTCGCCACGCTGGACGTCAGCCACACCCTCCAGGCCAACCAGATGAAGAGTGAGTGCAGCCACACGCCTCGTTTGTACGCACGTACGTGTGGGGTCCGATCCCCCAATGTCCGCAGACTACCAGTGGACGTTGACCCTTAAGGACATAAATAGGAATCCATTGAGAGTTGCTTCGGATAAGTGTGTGTGTGTGTGTGTGTGTGTGTGTGTGTGTGTGTGTGTGTGTGTGTGTGTGTGTGTGTGTGTGTGTGTGTGTGTGTGTGTGTGTGTGTGTGTGTGTGTGTGTGTGTTGCTCCTTACCATGAGAGTAGTTGAAGGGGTAGTGTAGGGACTGTGACACACAGCGTGAGAGCTTCAGAGCAGATGGAATACATTGTGTTCATGTGATTATCTCTCACTCTCTCACTCCCTGGGTGGGTGAAGGCCAGCCCTGTCACTCTCTCTGACTGTGCTTGTGAGTCTGTGTGTTGTGCAATGCCAAACTGTACTCCGAGACCACCCCCCCTAAGCCCTCTGATGGCATAAAAACATGATATGAAAGGTAACACACACACACACACACACACACACACACACACACACACACACACACACACACACACACTCACACTCACACTCTCCCCGACGGTTCTGGTGTCTTCTTTGTAAACCATCTACCCCGTGGAACCTTCCAGAACAAAGTCTGCTCCTAACGTCAACAGTGCACTTTGAATGCCTCGTCCCGAACGCCTATCAACTGGTAATAAATATAATAACAATCTTATAAATGCGAGCCTGTTTTTGTTTGACTATGGCCCGGAGGGAACCTGAGCCTGCAGCTGTCCTGTCTGGCCCCAGATCAGCTGACACCTCAGACCACGTCAGCTGACTCGCCCTGCAGGTTTATCTTTTTTTTTTTTTTTTTCTGGCGTTTCAGAGTTTGGCTGAGCTGATTGAAACGCTGGGAGCAGACACTGAGTAGCTATTCACCGGCGGAGGTGGAGGACTTTGGTCGGACAAACACCGGGCCATGGCAGGATGCGGTGCAGTGACGCCAGGTCACGCACGCACGCACTCCTGCTGCTTCATGCGTGTCTCAATCTCTGACTTATCTCGGCGGACGGCTTGACTTATTACCCAGAATGCAGTATGCAGACCACCCGTTGGCAAACGGTTAAAGAGTAGACAAATACACGCGGCCTAGTGGTTAGCCGCGGATGTCATCACAAAGCACCACTATTTACAGGAAGTCAACTGGGTCATGCGACTGTATTAGAAGCCATCATACCGTATTTACCGAGCAACACTGCAGTATTCTTATTTTCTCCTCTCTACATATCTATATTGTTTTCAACGAGCCAGGTTGTCAATGTGGTTAGGAAAGAATGCACTATGCCACACATGCTGCCACGCTCTCATGCACACTCTCGTGCACTCTGTCAGGCACACCCTGCTCTCACGCACACTCTCACGCATACTCTCCGCTCTCACGCACACTCTGCTCTCATGCACACTCTCTGACACATGCTCTCGTGCACGCTCTCTCTGCTCTCATGCACACTCTGTTCTCACGATCACTCTGCTCTCATGCACTCTCTGCTCTCACGCACGCTCTCACGCACGCTCTCTGATCTCCCGCTCTTTTCTCTCGTGCACGCTGGCCGTCTCACTCCTGATGTGAACGTCACATGTCAGGGAGCGTCATGGGCTCCCCTCCGCTGCTGTGCCCTAATCACGTTTGTGTCAACTGTTAACGAGCGTTGGTTAATTGGATAAGAAATTGGCCCCAGATTGAACCGTTTAACGGGGAAACAATTATGTGTCTTCTCATTTCCCTACGGGCCTAATTGCTGTTGTTATGGGGTCTTGCCTTTCTTCTGGGGCTAATGAATGGTTGTGTTATGGTGTCCTGTCCTCCCTTTGGGGCTAATGAATGGCTGTTTTTGTTGTCAACATTTTGCTGAGTGTGCGTGTGTGTGTGGGTGTAATCTAATACTAAGCCCTAGAGGGCTCGGTTACACAGAACTACTATATTTACCTTGTCGTGTGTGTGTGTGTGTGTGTGTGTGTGTGTGTGTTGTTTGCTGCACATCTGACATCTCTTTCTCTCCAGTCGGGTCTGACTGTACAGTCTCACCTTGTAAATATCTCACCTTGCTCGTCAGCAACATATTATTATTATTATATGCGTTGTTGTCCTAATTAGATGTGAGTCAAAAAAAAACCTCTTTACTGGGCGGGCTTGTCTGCTGGTTACTCCCATGATGCACTGCAAATGATTGCGTCTTAGTTCATGGATGCCTAGCCAATATACACTAATCCGGCGAACCAGGAAGTAAAGCAGCGCCGACATTGCTGCGTTGCTGGAATCACCAGACTTGCCGTGTTTTGCTACGGAGGTAGCGTGTTGGTCCCCGTATTGTTGCTGATGCGAAATGTTCTCCTTTTTCTTTAGTTTTTTTTTAGTACATTAGCTGTTTTTTTTTTTTCAATTATGCTGGGAAGTACATGCTGTGTCTGTGCAGGCCAGGCCTGTGAACCCTCTTGCTGTTGCATCTTTAATTGTGTACAGTAGTCCTGCTGTATGGCTACAACACTTCCCTCGGCCGGCCACGCAGTCACACACACATTCAAGAATTTTGCCATCTTCTCTCTGTATGGTTACTGACACATTATGGTACGAGTTCACTGCCTGTGAAAACCTCACGACACATTTTAACCGGATGAGCTGATCTGCGATGGCGTGTAGTATCTGGCCAATCCATCCGGAGCTCATATCATTCTGACCTTCAATCAGTGCCCTGAAGTTTGCGTTCTGAAGCTCATCGCATGCCAGACGATTAATAAAATAATCCTGAATACCTGTAAGGACATGTATTTTATTGCTACAACTGCTTCAACTGGTCGTGGTTAGCTATTTGCAACTTGTGAAGCTTGTGAACATATTAGCAAACCCAGCTAGTAATGGCAGCTAGGTTTTACTGTTGTCATCAGTTAATACACATCTTAATACATTACGTTGTCAATAAATTACCTTCATCGGTAAGTTTTGGCATCCATCCAATTTTCCATGTTGTTGTTTATACCTGTCACTACGAAAAGTCCGCGAGCAGGATGCTTTTCACTGAAAAACCATTAGAGGGCAGCGGCAAGTAACATTTCAGCAACGCAGCGATGGCGACAGGCAAAGATGGCGGCCCTCATAGATTTGCGCCGGATTAGTGTCGAGGCTCTCAGAGGTCATGTGACCGTAGAAGAGGTTTTAGAGTAGACCCCGTCTGACGCGAAAAATATTTTTTGGTGAAAACGTATACATGCTGTGCGTTTGAGCCGACGGTCCTGACTGATCCGGCGTTTCCGTTGGCCGAAAACACACTTTTGGTCAACCAGGTATGCGTTGTTGTCCTGTTGGTGGATAAGATCAAATCTACGTGCCTATGCTTTTTTGTTTTCGGATTCGTGAAGACGCCAGATACGCAAACGATGACGTCATCGCCCCCCCCACCAGGAGTTTATTTTTATTTGATTTGTATTCTTTTTGTAGCTTTAAATACAGCCAACCAAGTGTTTTCTGCTCAATCAAAAAGGTTTAAAAAACTTTTATTGGTGGAGAACCAGCGCCACACAGTGGCCTTGAACATGTACTACAGCGTTTCTACAGCTAGATGCGTTCTCGCAATGAGTCCGTCTTAACAGAGATATTCCTACAAGATGGTTTTTTGCCCGTGTTGACGGGGCCTTAAAGCCCAGTGTCGATCCCTAACAAGGTGTGTACCCTTCCATCAGACCACACGCCCAGCTGGTATTGGACAAGGGCTAGGTCGCAGCACCCAGGGTACAGTAGGAGGAGATTAGAGCAGAATGCAGCGTCAACACAATAGCCGCGTGTCAATAAAGGTTTCTATGAGGAGGGACGGCCCCGGCCCTAGGCTGTCATCTCGGTGACTTCAGCGGAGAAGAATGTGTTCTCGGGGAGGAGGATACACTAAGCGGTCTGTCACAGGCGAGGAGCTCTGTCGCCATGGCTGCCGTGGGACTGTGTTGACGGTGTGATGTCATGACTGCGAGGTGCAAGTGAAATCCTGCTGGTTTGGATTCCTGCTGTTCATTGGCCTAACTTTGTTTTTCTCTCTGTTTTGTCTCACACACCCTTCTTCACTCTCACTCCCTCTCTCCCAACCGCACCCCCTCTCATCCCATCTCTTTCTCCCTCCCTCTCTCTCACCCCCGATCTCACCCCTTTTATCATTCTCCTCCGTCTCCCTCCCTCTCTCTCACCCCCGATCTCACCCCTTTTATCATTCTCCTCCGTCTCCTCCCCTCTGTCTCATCCTGTCGGTCACACCTCGATCTCACTCCAACTCCAATTTCACTCGCTCTCTCGCCCTCCGTCTCATAACTCCTCCCCCTCCCCCTCTCTCCCTGCCCACCCACGCATCTCTCTCCCTGGCCTCCCCTCTGCCCCCACCTGCCATCCACCTCTCTCCTAACCCCCCCCCCCCCCAGTCTCTGAGGTGGTGCAGACTCTGAAGCTAAGCGCCGACCGGGAGCAGACGGACGTGGTGGGCGATCTGTCCGTCTGTCTGGACGGGATGACCGTGGACCCAGAGGCCTTCGCAGCAGCCCAGGCCAATCACCACGGTAACGCCCCCCCCCCCCCCCCTCCTGCAGTTTGACTCACCCCTAATGAGCCTCACCCCAGGTGCTCAGACGTCGTGTGTCTGTGTGCGTGTCACCAAGCGTAGTTTGAGCACCTGTTTTGACATGCTACCGTGATGGGATAGTGACTCCCATGTCTGTGTTTGTGTCCCCTCAGCTACGACGAACGGGGAACCCCAACACAACGGAGACCCCCCCGCGGGGTAAGGTGCTGGCCTCAGCTCACTTTGGGACCAAGGGCTCCGAGATCCGTTTTTAAAAACATAATTCATTCTAAAACATGTGATTACCTAGATCATGCTAAGGAACTTAAACGTGTCATACCTGGAACATGCTAAGGAACTGAAACATGTAATACCTAGAACATGCCAAGGAACTGAAACATGTGATAACCTACAACATGCTAAGGAACTGAAAGATGTGTTATAACCTACAACATGTTAAGGACCTGAAACATGTGATAACCTACAGCATGCTAAGGGCATAAAGCTGTGTTTAACCTACGACATGCTAAGGACCTACAGTACAGCTGTCATACCTCCAACATGCTAAGGCCTAAAAAAAAAAAATTGTTTGGTTCCGCTTTCCGACCGACCCTGTCAATTTATGTGCGACCCAAATTATTTTATGAGCTTTAAAAAATATATATAATAATAATAATTTGATACAAACTATAATTACGTTTTTGTACAGCACCTCTTCATTCTGTACAAGGATGAGCGAATTTTCTCATTTTTAAATGAAAACAACCTACCAATCATTCGCTGCCGCTGGAAACCTGCAGTACAGCGGTCATACCTCCAACATGCTAAGGGCATAAAGCTGTGTTTAACCTCCAACATGCTAAGGACCTGCAGTACAGCCGTCACACCTCCAACATGCTAAGGCCCCGATCTGTTTCTGTTCAGGCGCAGCCGGGACGGCTCCCCGGCGCTGGACGAGCTGGAGTACCGCTCATCCCCGAAGGCCCGGCACGCGGTCAACGGCACAGGCTCCTCCCCCTCCCCCTCGGTGACATCAGAGGGCACCCGCCCCCTCCGCCCCCCCAGGCCCTCCAGGCCGCCTCCCCCGACGCCCCGCAGACCCGCCGCCTCGCCAGGTGAGAGGTCGTGACCTGTCTGGCCTCCAGCCTCTTAACAGTGTAAACGAATGGACCAATCAGGGCTCGGGGGGAGGGACTTGTAGTTCAGGGCGAAGCAAGGACCACGAAACTCTGGATTCTACAGAATTTCACAATGGCCGCCCCCGAGAGGAGTGTAGCAATCCAAAACTTTTTATCTGAATGACACAGAATTACAACACGGAGAGATGAACCGCGCCCATATAAGGAAATCAATGGCTGCCCAGCCAAAGCAAGACTTGCGCTCATTGAACCTCTCCTCCTATTTTTTTATTATTGTCCCGCCATGTTATGGTGCTATTGGGTAATCTGCACATTAATCATGTGCAGATGTGAACTCCCATTGAAGTATGGGTGTCTCTACTTGCGTTTATTAATAGAACTACGATGATCTCGTGTGATGGGGTTTGACCCCGGCCGAACGGATGAACCGTATCATTACACTTTTTACATTTTAAATTCAGGGCATTTAGCAGACGCTTTATCCAAAACTTTTATCCAAAGCGACTTGCAATTGTTCTTACTAGGGGTGTGCACGGGTACATGTGTACACGTGTAACTGGTTAGTAAATCTTAACCGTCAAGGAAAAATCAGTAAACGAAAACCGTAAAAAATTAATAATAATCACCGCGCCATTCGTTTCAATGGGAGTCGCGGCGGTCCATACTTTCAACATAAAGTGTACATATTTATAATTTGAAATTCGTCCCAGCCTTTATAATAATAATAATTTATTTTATTTTATTTATCATAGCACTCAAGGTCACCTTACAGGGCAGTGTTTAAAAAAACCAAAATCAACAATCATACAAAACACAAGAACAAGATACATTGAAACAATTTACACAAGTGGGGTGAAATGGGTGGGAGTCAATGAATTAGATTGAATATGTAAATTTAAAAAGATGTGTATTTAGACGGGACTTAAAAGTGGAGAGAGTGTCAGAGTTACGGATGTGGTATATGGTTTGTTATGCCACAGATACTATAGGGTCTATAGCATATAACCGCGTTGTCTGATTACAGTTTAATGTAACAGTAAGCTGACAACATCGCAAATTAACCACACGGAGATAACCATGGCAACCGGTCAAACAAATGTTCTTTATGCGATCATTCTGCGCGCGCATCCGCCGTGTAGATACACAAATAATCCCCCAATAGCGCGACTGCGGGCCACTTTAAAAAAAATAATGAAAAAATCATTAATGAATAAAAAAAAAACGGTTAACTGTGTACACGAAAAAAAAAAAAGAGGTAGTGTAACCGTTTACATTTTTTTGTAACCGTTCACATCCCTGGTACATACACACATTCACGGCAGAGTCGACCATACGAGCCATCTCGTCCGAAACAGGGCGGCGTCTCGCTCAGGGACGCCTCGACCGAGCCGGGGATCGAACCGGCAACCTTCCGGTTACCAGTACAGCAGACGCTCCAGCAGCCCCCTCCGTCCACCCGTGTGTTAACAGACTCTCCCTGCCCCCCCCCTCCCAGCCTCCTCCTCCAACGGCTCCTTGGCGGCGGACTCCAGCGAGGGCCCGTCGGGCTCCGACACGCCGGTCCGGGCCCCCGCAGTGGCGGCGGCCAGCGGCCCCACGGCCCCCACGGCGCCCGCGGCCCCCGCTGCCCCCGCTGCCCCCGCCTCAGACACCCTGGGCCCCCCCGCCGGGAACCCCGCCGGGCCCCCTGGGTGTGGGTCCGGGTCGGGGGCCATCGCTAAGCCGGCCTCCACCGGCGGCGTGGTGGCCAACCCCGCGGCGGCTAACCCCGCGGCCGCGCCCCGGGCCCCTGCGGTCAACACGGGGCCCCTCCCTCCTGGGTGAGTGGATCGGTGTCATAATGGTCTTCATGTTTACTTCACGTCCATCCCTCTCGACTGATGATTGGTTGTTGTGGTCATGTGGGTGTATCTGGGCTGATCTGATTGGTTGTTGTGGTCATGTGGGTGTATCTGGGCTGATCTGATTGGTTATTGTGGTGATGAGGTTGGGTCTGGGCTGATCTGATTGGTTGTTGTGGTCATGTGGGTGTATCTGGGCTGATCTGATTGGTTATTGTAGTGATGAGGTTGGGTCTGGGCTGATCTGATTGGTTGTTGTGGTCATGTGGGTGTATCTGGGCTGATCTGATTGGTTATTGTGGTGATGAGGTTGGGTCTGGGCTGATCTGATTGGTTGTTGTGGTCATGTGGGTGTATCTGGGCTGATCTGATTGGTTATTGTAGTGATGAGGTTGGGTCTGGGCTGATCTGATTGGTTGTTGTGGTCATGTGGGTGTATCTGGGCTCATCTGATTGGTTGGTGTTCTAGGTGGGAGCAGCGGGTGGACCTGAACGGCAGGCTGTACTTCGTGGACCACGTGGAGAAGAGGACCACGTGGGAGCGGCCAGAACCACTGCCTTCTGGGTAAAGACGGCCGCCATCTTGGGTCCTGTCCTTCTTAAAGCAGCCCATCTCTAAGACAACATGGAACTGAAATGGGCTTTTTGGCCGCTCATGATAGTATCTATCATCATAACCCATCAGTTAAGATGGGTTATGATGATATATAACTATATTATGACGAGACAATATCTAGTATCATAACCCATCTCCCCTCATCTGTCTGGCCTGGATGTAATCTAACAGTGTGAGTAGGTCTTCAGTAGATGTTCCATACTGAGGTGGTGTATTAAAGAGACGGACAAGCTAGAGCTTGAATAAGCCTTAGAGTGGTTAAGTGTCTCCATAATGTAAAGGAGGTATTGTATGGTTCCTATGAATGTTTAATGTACCGTAGACTGGTACTCTGCGTTTCATGGTGTCAGCAGGGCTGAGATCTCTCCTGCACGCTGACGCGAGCGGGTTCCTGAACCTCTCACCAATGCCTGGTTACTCTTTTAAGACAACATGACGATCGGACCTTCGTCCCTCCCCCGTTCACACACTCACCCACTCTCGTCCGCTCTCTTCCTCTCTCTCTCTCTCTCTCTCTCTCTCTCTCTCTCTCTCTCTCTCTCTCTTTCTCTTTCTCTTTCTCTCTCTCTTTCTCTCTCTCTCTCTCTCTCTCTGTCTCTCTGTCTCTCTGTCTCTCTCTCTCTCTCTCTCTCTCCATCCCACACCTCTTCCTCTACCTCCTCCTTTCCCCTTCTCCTTCCCGCCTACCTTTCTCTCCCCCTCTCCTCCTCCCCCACCTCTTTCTGCTTCTCTCTCTCTTCCCCTCCCCCCTCTCTCCCTTCTCCTTTCTCTCCCCCTGACTTTATCACTCTCTTCCCTCCTCCCACTCTCTCCTCCTCTTCCCTCCCCCCCCACCCTCCCCCTTTCTCCCTGCATCTCACACCTCTTCCGTTTCCCTTCCTCCTTCGCCCCTCCCTTTCTCTCTCACCCCCTCTCCTCCTCCCCCATCTCTCTCCGCTTCTCTCGTTACTCCACCTCCCCCTCTCTCCCTTCCCCTCCTCCTCTCCCATTTACTTTATCTCTCTTTTCCCTCCTCCCGCTCTCTCCTGCACCTCCCCTCCCTCCTCTCCAACTTACTTTCTCTCTCGTCACTCTTCCCTCACCCTCGCTCCCTTTCTCTCCCTCCTCCCCCTCTCCCTCTCCCCCCCTCCCCCCCATCTCTCTGCTTCTCTCTCTCTTCTCCACCTCCCCCTCTCTCCCTTCCTTTCCCACTTATTTTCTCTCTTTCCTCTCCCCTCCTCCCCCTCTTTTCTCTACCTCCCTCTCTCCCTCCATCTCACACCTCTTCCTCTCCCCTCCTCTCCCCCCCCAGCTGGGAGCGTCGCGTGGACCCCATGGGCCGTGTGTACTTCGTGGACCACATCACGCGCACCACCACGTGGCAGCGCCCCACCATGGAGACGGTGAGGAACTACGAGCAGTGGCAGCACCAGCGCAGCCAGCTGCAGGGCGCCATGCAGCAGTTCAACCAGAGGTTCATCTACGGGGTGAGTGGTGGGGCTGGCGCTGTGGGGGTCTACTAGGCCTGTGGGGAGGGGGGGGGGGGGGGCCTGGATGTCTCGTGTTTGCAGTCTGCGGAGAGAGACGGAACGGGATCTCGTTAAATGAGGATGGTTCTCACGAAGTCCCGTTCGGAGAACGGGTACGGGATCTGAGACGCGGAACGGGATCCGGTCAGGACGGTCTCACGAGATCACGTTCTGTTTCTCACAAGATCACGTTCTGTTTCTCGGAACGGGATCTCGTGAGGCCATCCTGATCACGCGAGATCACGGTGGTCTAACGAGATCACGTTCTGTTTCTCACTGCAGAAGCTGCTTTTTGATTGACGGGACAGAGCAATCAAAACTGTAATTCTGCTCCCATATCTTTAAATCAAAACTTGTTTTTGTTGTGTGTTGTTCTTCATCTTGTCTGTAAACTGAGCCAGTATGTATAAGACGATCCTCTGTCAAACGGACAGTCGAGACCTCAGTCGGATTTCAAATCAGATCCAGACCTTTCCATCTCCGGAAGGTTCCGGGTCCAAACCCCGATGTCCGCGGTCTTAGCTGTAGGCCTCGTCCCTGAGCAGGAGGTCCTAACCCCTACGCTCCTGGGGGGACGGGACGATGAGAGCGGGGCCCTCACGTCAGTAGCTGAGTGTGACGCGGAGGTGTTGAGTCTGGATAAACCGGCCCTCTGTGTTTGTGAAGCAGGACCAGGTGCCCGCGGCGCAGAGTGACCCCCAGGACTCCCTGCCACTCGGATGGGGTGAGCACCCGCACACACCCACACTCGGTTGCTCCCACATTCAGGGCGTTAGCGGGCGCTTTTATCCAAAGCGACTTACCGCTGTGGGTGCAGTAGGGATGGAAACAAGTGCAAAGAACCTAACAATCACTAGGTTAACCCATTCCCCGTACACAACAAAGATAGACAGGATAAGATGCTACACAATGCCAAGTACTTTTTTTTGTGCCAGGATGTACAACGTACATTTAGTGCGTACATTAAGTGCGGGGACGTACAACATACAATAAGTGTTGGAGGTTGGAGGCCGAGGTTAAACGCGGTGCAGGCGGCCCTGTTGGTGCAGGCGGCCATGTTGGTGCAGGCGGTCATGTTGGTGCAGGCGGCCATGTTGGTGCAGGCGGCCATGTTGGTGCAGGCGGCTCCCAGGTCCTCACCATGTTTGTTGTGTGTTTGCAGAGAAGAGGACGGACAGCACGGGCCGGGTCTACTTCGTTCACCACCAGACACGGACCACCCAGTGGGAAGACCCACGGACGCAGGGGTCAGTGCGCGCGTGTGTGTTTTGTGTCTGTCTGTGTGTGTGTGTGTGTGTGTGTGTGTGTGTTTATATTTATCTCATTGCCTATGTTTGTCTCTGAGTGCACCTTTTGTGTGTCTGTATTTCTGTGTCGTGTCTTTATCTTGCCTATGTGTCCGTATATCTTGTGTGTGTCTCGTCCGTGCGTGTGTGTATGTGTGTATACCAGGTGTAATGAACCTACATTTATACTTTATTTCTACATTGTTTTGTTTTATTTTGACATGATTCTGTATTTTATTTGCGGTCATAAGGTCATCTTATTTATTTTTGTCAATCATCAGGTCAGCATGCGTGGTTAGGGTTCGTGATTGGTGATTGGCCCATTCCTGTTCACATGCGATATATAGCGCAGAGAATTACGCTCTCGCGGACGCCTTATTTTTGGATCGTTTGGACGCTCTTCACTCCCTCCCTCGTGACGCCCTATCGTTTGGACGCTCTCCGACGCTCCGTGGTCGCGATGGACATTGTGTTTAGGGAAGAGGAAAAAAATTGTGTAACTTGTCGAATAATAACAAACCTTGATGCTGAAGTTGTAGATAAATATTCGGAACTCATCCATGACTCTCTGTCTGCCTTTGCTGCCATTTTAACGCATAACACAGGGCTCATCAACCTTTTCAACATGCAGTGCCAGTTTGACATTTTCTCGTTAATGAGTGTGCCTTAAGCAACAATATATTAAACATTAAGCTGAATTATGACACAGCGACCAAAAACATTTCCAGAAGACCTGGAATGTATGTTTTTTTTGTTGTTATATTTGCAACATGGGATTACAAATTATAATTACGTATGTCCCATCTTAAAACACCACTTTCAGAAACTTATTTAAAAACATATTTGCAAATGTAAAAAACGAGAATATATGAGAATGTTGGAACCATCCACATCATATCTGTAACTGTAAGACATGTACAGCTTTGCAAAACCATGTGAAGGCGATGCATACAGGCCACTTGCAACAAGATTTTAAATATTTTCTTCTCTATTTCTCACAACATAGCTTTAGGCTACATACTATTAATTGATCCCATTTCAGAACACTGCTTTCAGTAACTCAAAAAATAAATCGGTAGTACTGATTACGCTGCCGCGTTGTTTTGTTTTCTCAAGTGTGCCAATGATTATGCTGCCACGTGCCCGTGGTGGCACGCGTGCCTTGGGTTGCCGACCCCTGGTGTACACCTTGTCTGTGTGTGTTTATCCTGCATTAATACGTGTGTAGTTGTGTGTGTAACTTGTATGAATGTGTCTGTCTGGTATCAACGTGTACGTTCATTCGTGTCGCTGTTACTAATGTGTGTATCTGTGTGCATCTTGACCTAATGTGTGTGTCCATGTGTATCTTGTGTTCGTGTGTGTGCAGGCTGCTGAACGAGAAGCCCCTTCCCGAGGGCTGGGAGATGAGGTTCACGGTGGACGGGATCCCCTACTTCGTGGACCACAACCGTCGGGCCACCACCTACATCGACCCCCGCACCGGGAAGTCCTCCCTGTAGGTCCCCCCACACCCTTCACACCCTCAGGGGAGCTTTCACCCTCTAGTCATACTCTGGGGGGGTCAGACGGTCCCACTCCCTCTAGTGGACCTATACCGCTTCTAAACGGCATAGAAGAATACGTGCTGGCAATTCATCACTCAGTCCCTCCAGAAAAACGTGATTATGCGATCGCATAATTCAACGCATAATCTGCATATTCATGCGGGGGCCGCATTTTTTCCAATATGCCGCACGCATAAATTGCCGATTTCCGCGCAAAATATGCGGGGCTTGCATGATTTCATAATCCCCACAATTTCGTTGCAAAAAAGTCACATATATCTTAGCAGAAAGTTAAAAAATGTTGCGTTTACTTCACACAAGAGCAGCCATTTCCCTCTGTTGCCATGGGAACGTTATGAAGTGACGTAATTACGCGACGTGAACGTCATCGAAAAGCTGAATTTTCAAGTTCCCACATTTTTTCTGAAGTTCCCGCAATTTTTTGCAAGTTCCCGCATTTTCTCCGCATAAAATTGCATAAATATGCCGCATATTTCACCACATTTTTTAAGAAAACGTGCCGCATAATCAAGGATTTTTGGCCGCAACAATAAAAAAAAGCGCCGCGTTTTTCTGGAGGGGCTGATCAGTGTGTCAAACTATCATCTCAATCAAACGTATACTTATAGATGGGTGTCTCAGGTCGACTTTGATGGTTCATCAGTCATATTCACCGTTCTTGTTAGTCACGTAGTAATGGAGCTCACCTAGGGGTTGTTTTGGGAGTGTATGGCTGAAGTGTGACCCAGAGCGAGAACACGAGTACATAAAGGACACGTGATCTATGTAAACACGGCATTAACATGCCCTGCACAATGCATCATGTCACGGAAGCACCCGTCAGATCATAAACAAAACCCATCATCATTTAGCAGCTCATTAAGCAGCTCGTTTAGCAGCTCCCTACCGCTAATGAATATGGGATATCAGGGCAGGACGCTGATGTGTGTAGACTCTAGTGAGCAAGGCTGTTGACTTGTCAGCCTCGGCCAGTGTCTGGGGTGTAATTAAGCGTCCGCAGACTAACCTGCTGAAACAGGTTGGGTGTCTTCTTCCGGCCAGCGCGTGAAGGCTCAAGAGTGTTGCTCTCCGTGTAAAGTCTTCGATGCTCCGAAAAAAAACGCACTAGCTTCTGGGAAGGGTCTCCTGCTGAAATGTATTCTTTGAAACCGAGTAAGGGTTACGATATATGCAAGGTAAGCCTGTGAAAATACCCATTTTTAAGATCTTCCACGGCTTTCGATCGTCTTGTGTGTATAGTCCAGGCTCAGTGAGCAATGTTCCTGATACAATGCTGGCCCTGTTACCTCTCTTTGCATTCCACTCCTCTGTCTGACTTCCTCCCCTCTTCTCTCCCCCTCTCTCTCTCCCTCTCTCCCCCACAGTGAGAATGGTCCCCAGATCACGTACGTGCGCGACTTCAAGGCCAAGGTCCAGTACTTCCGCTTCATGTGCCAGGTAGGCTCCTCTTGGTGTTCATACGGGTGCGCCATGACGTCACCTGACTCTGATTTTGCACAGTGAGGTGCACAGATCTGACCCGAGATCAGTTCAGGGTTCTCTAGGACCACATGCAGTGTCCGTGCTCTCCCGCTGAAAACACAACAACAAACGTTCTCTTGTCCCTGCAGCAACACTCGATGCCTCAGCACATCAAGATCACCGTCTCCAGGAAAACTCTGTTTGAGGACTCCTTCCAACAGGTTAGTCCTCATTCCTGGTGTGTCAGAGCTCACAGGCAAAGGTCGGAATCTGTGTCTCCATGGAGACCCCCGACCCCCACCCCCCCCCCCCCCCCCCGCTTAGGCACTTATTGTATGTTTGTACGTCCTGGCGCTTAATGTACATACTTATTGTGTGACGTAGTTCCTGGCACTTATAAATAGTACTTTGCATCGTGTAGCATCTTATCCTTGCTATCTTTGATGTATAAGGAGAATGGGTTAACCTAGCGATTGTAAGTGCTTGGCACTTAGTTCTATGAACATCCTTACTGTTCCAGACAGAGATATATATATATATTGTTGCTTCTCTTTCTTCTGACAAATGTACTTGTTGTAAGTCTCGTGGCATTAAAGCGTCTGCTAAATCCCCTCAATGTAAACTTAAATGACACCCAGTACCTCCTGCCTGACCTCTGACCCCATGACCTCTGACCTCTCTCAGATCATGAGCTTCAACGCCCAGGACCTGCGCAGGAAGCTGTGGATCATCTTCCCTGGGGAAGAAGGTCTGGACTATGGAGGCGTGGCCAGGCAAGTGTTCCGCTGTTAACCCCGCCTCCTTTAGTAGGCGTGGCCAGGCAAGTGCTTCTAACCCCGCCTTCTTTAGAAGGCGTGGCCAGGCAGGTGTTGTTAACCCCGCCTCCTTTAGAAGGCGTGGCCAGGCAGGTGTTGTTAACCCCGCCTCCTTTAGAAGGCGTGGCCAGGCAAGTGCTTTTAACCCCACCTCCTTTAGAAGGCGTGGCCAGGCAAGTGCTGTTAGCCCCGCCTCCTTTAGAAGGCGTGGCCAGGCAAGTGCTGTTAACTCCGCCTCCTTTAGCGGGCGTGGCCGTTAAAGGAGAGTTCCGCTGTTAACCCCTCCTTCTTTAGCCCTGGCAGCATAACCCACCGATAGGCAGTGAGACCAAAAGGGAGTGCTCCATGTTCTACTGTGCTAGAGGGGTGTGGGAGGGAGTGAGTGACACACTGTATGAGTTTGAGTGACAGAGTGACATAATTATGTTGAAGACGTTTTGGATCCATGCTGCCAAATTAAGCATTTCGTGCTCAGTTTGTATTTTGTCACGCACGACAATTCCGGGAATTCTTCTCTTGTCAAAACAAGTCAACAAAAACGTTCTCCACCCCTTGTGAGTGAAGATAGTGGTATGGCTCGTGTCTAACAGTGGAAAGCCAACTGTAACCCCATTTCGGCGGGTAACAGTGTTTCTTAACTGCCATATAAACGCTAAATCCTAGGTAACCTGATCAGCATTCGATTCGACCGTTTGTACCGTATTATCATCATCATAACACGTTGAAGGAATTGAGCGGTCAGATATTCGCTACGGTATCAAGGCTTTTATTCTGAAATGTTCAATCTTTTATTTTGAAATGCCTCCTCGTGCAGAGAGTGGTTCTTCCTGCTGTCCCACGAGGTGCTCAACCCCATGTACTGCCTGTTCGAGTACGCCGGCAAGGACAACTACTGCCTGCAGATAAATCCCGCCTCCTACATCAACCCTGACCACCTCAAATACTTCCGCTTCATCGGGCGCTTCATCGCCATGGTAACGCTCGCTCTCGCACCCATGCGGGGGGATGGGCCTTTGTAGGAATTTGGCAAATTGTTTACTTTTAGAGTGTCTTGCAGAGTGACTTGTAGAGTGACTTGTAAAGTTTATTGTAGAGTGACTTGTAAAGTGTCTTGACCATTAGCTAGTGGAAGCTTACGTTAGCGCACTAGCGTTAGGTTTCAGCTAACGTTAGCGCGCTAGCGTTAGGTTTAAGCTAACGTTAGCGCGCTAGCGTTCGGTTTAACCTAATGTTAGCGCGCTAGCGTTAGGTTCAAGCTAACATTAGCATGCTAGCGTTAGGTTTAAGCTAACGATGAGGCACTGGCGTTGAACGTATCCAAGCATTAACCTTAAGGCGTCTCGCTGGTGTACCAACGTTAAAGTGTGCCGGGTGCATTAAGCGTCTACCTGCGTGCGTTCCCCCTCGCCAGGCGCTGTTCCACGGCAAGTTCATCGACACGGGCTTCTCGCTGCCCTTCTACAAGCGCATGCTGAACAAGCCCTGGGCGCTGAAGGACCTGGAGTCCATCGACCCCGAGTTCTACAACTCCCTCATCTGGATCAAGTAGGTCCCCAACGCAGCCGGTCTCCTGTTTGATAGTGTTGGTGGTTGATAGTGTGTTAGTGGTTGATCTGTGGAGAAGTGTTAGATGATGATGATGTGTTAGATGATGAGGATGTGTTAGATGTGTTAGATGATGAGGATGTGTTAGATGATGAGGATGTGTTGGATGATGAGGATGTGTTAGATGATGTGTGTGTGATGATTCTGCGCTCCTCAGGGATAACGACATCGAGGAGTGCTGTCTGGAGATGTACTTCTCGGTGGATAAGGAGATCCTGGGGGAGATCACCACCCATGACCTGAAGGAGGGGGGCGGAGACATCCAGGTCACCGAGGAGAACAAGGAGGAGTACATCAGGTGAGGCTCTCTCTCACTCTCACTCTCACTCACCTTCTCTCACTCCCTTTCTCTGTTTCACTCTTTCACCCCGTCGCTCTTACCTCACTCACGTGTGTGTGTGTGTGTGTGTGTGTGTGTGTGTGTGTGTGTGTGTTTCTGTCTGTCCCTGTGTGTGTGTGTGTGTGTGTGTGTGTGTGTTTCTGTGTGTGTGTGTGTGTGTGTGTGTGTGTGTGTGTGTGTGTGTGTGTGTTTCTGTGTGTGTTTCTGTCTGTCCCTCTGTGTGTGTGTGTGTGTGTGTGTGTGTGTGTGTGTGTGTGTGTGTCTGTCTGTCCCTGTGTGTGTGTGTGTTTCTGTCTGTCCCTCTGTGCGTGTGTGTGTGTGTGTGTCTGTCCCTGTGTGTGTGTGTGTGTGTGTGTTTCTGTCTGTCCCTCTGTGCGTGTGTGTGTGTGTGTGTGTGTGTGTGTGTGTGTTTCTGTCTGTCCCTCTGTGTGTGTGTGTGTGTGTGTGTGTGTGTGTGTGTCTGTCCCTCTGTGTGTGTGTGTGTGTGTGTTTCTGTCTGTCCCTCTGTGTGTGTGTGTGCGTGTGCGTGTGCGTGTGCGTGTGCGTGTGCGTGCAGGCTGGTGGCAGAGTGGCGTCTGTCCCGGGGCGTGGAGGAACAGACCCAGGCCTTCTTCGAGGGCTTCAACGAGATCCTCCCCCAGCAATACCTGCAGTACTTTGACGCCAAGGAGCTGGAGGTAGGGGGGGGCTCCAGGGGTTTCATTACCTGTGTTGTCCAGGTGATGTGTGTTGTGCAGGAGATGCCGTGTGTGTGTGTGTGTGTGTTCCCAGGTGATGCTGTGTGGTAATAGTGTGTGTGTGTCTGTGTGTGTGTGTGTTCCCCAGGTGATGCTGTGTGGTAATAGTGTGTGTCTGTGTGTGTGTTCCCCAAGTGATGCTGTGTGGTAATAGTGTGTGTGTGTCTGTGTGTTTGTGTGTCCCCAGGTGATGCTGTGTGGTAATAGTGTGTGTGTGTGTCTGTGTGTTTGTGTGTTCCCCAGGTGATGCTGTGTGGTAATAGTGTGTGTGTGTCTGTGTGTTTGTGTGTTCCCCAGGTGATGCTGTGTGGTAATAGTGTGTGTGTGTGTCTGTGTGTGTTCCCCAGGTGATGCTGTGTGGTAATAGTGTGTGTGTGTCTGTGTGTGTGTGTGTCCCCAGGTGTTGCTGTGTGGTATGCAGGAGATCGACCTGGCCGACTGGCAGAGGAACACGATCCTCCGTCACTACGCCCGGGGAGCAAAGCAGATCAACTGGTTCTGGCAGGTCGGCAGATACACCACCTCCACCTTCTAACATCTGCACCACCTCCACCTTCTAACTTCTGCAAACATCTGTAGATTACATCCAGAAGCAGTGAATTAACGTGTGTGTGTGTGTGTGTGTGTGTGTGTGTGTGTGTGTGTGTGTGTGTGTGTGTGTGTGTGTGTGTGTGTGTGTGTGTGTGTGTGTGTGTGTGTGTGTGTGTGTGTGTGTGTGTGTGTGTGTGTGTGTGCGCGTGTGTGCGCGTGTGTCAGTTGATGAAGGAGATGGACAACGAGAAGCGGATGCGGCTGCTGCAGTTCGTGACGGGCACCTGTCGTCTGCCTGTGGGGGGCTTCGCCGACCTCATGGGTGAGTCCCCGGACACGCCCCCCCCCGCCCGCTCTAAAGGGGGCGGGGCCAAGAGAGGAACACACCTGGCTCCGCCCAGAAGTTTGAACCTTGAATTTGCTGGGAAAGCTGGAACATTAGAGGGAATGTCGCGGGAGAGTTTTGATGTGACGTTGTTTGTTTGTGACTCTCTCGTGATGTGCAGGGAGCAACGGCCCCCAGAAGTTCTGCATCGAGAGGGTGGGCCGGGAGAACTGGCTGCCCAGGAGTCACACCTGGTAGGTAGACGTTTTCTACACTTTAACCACAAGTGAAGTACCATTAACAACCCATGGGTTAGAGAGTTTTGTAGGTTTGAGAGTTGTAAAGAGAAAACAGTAAAGAGCAGACGGGACAGAAAATGAAAACAACCCAAAAGTATCCTCCTTCTCTCCTCCCTCCCTCTCTGCTCCTCCCCCCTCCCTCTCCCTCCTCCCTCCCTGCTCCACCTCCCTCCCTCTCCCCCTCCCTGCCTCCCCCCTCTCTGCCTCCTCCCTCTCTGCCTCCTCCCTCTCTGCCTCCTCCCTCTCTGCTCCCCCCTCCCTCTCCCCCCTCCCTCCCTCTCCCTCCCTCCTCCCTCCCTCCCTGCCCCCCCCCTCTCCCTCCCTCCTCCCTCCCTCCCTGCCCCCCCCCTCTCTGCCTCCACCCTCCCTCTCCCCCTCCCTCCCTCCCTCTCCCCCCTCCCTCCCTCTCCCTCCCTCCTCCCTCCCTCCCTGCCCCCCCCCCTCTCCCTCCCTCCTCCCTCCCTCCCTGCCCCCCCCTCTCTGCCTCCACCCTCCCTCTCCCCCTCCCTCCCTCCCTCTCCCCCCTCCCTCCCTCTCCTCCCTCCCCTCCCTCCCTCCCTCCTCCTCCCTCCCTCCCTCTCCCCCCTCTCTGCCTCCACCCTCCCTCTCCCCCCTCCCTCCCTCTCCCCCCTCCCTCCCTCTCCTCCCTCCCTCCCTCCCTCCCTGCCCCCCCCCCTCTCTGCCTCCTCCCTCTGTATCTCTGATATTGGACGGAGAGGTTTGACCCCTGATGTCATCGCCCCGGGGTTGGTGTTCTCACCATGGACCCATGACATCACTGGTCCGACCTTTCCCCAATTGTTCTGGGAAACACACTGAGTGGATGTTTCGCAGAGCGAGATTACATTTTTTACATTTGCATTCAGGGCATTCAACAGAAGTTTTTATCCAGAGCGACTTACAATAAGTATATTTGTCTGAAAAACGATATATGGCTGTCGGCACAGTAAGGATGTCTATAGAACCAAGTGCTAAGCACTAACAATCACTAGGTTAACCCGTTCCCTGTGTGCAGCAAAGATAGCTAGGTCAAGATGCTACACAATGAGTACTGTTTTTAAGTGCAGGACGTCCAACACACAATAAGGGGGTACACCGAGTGAGTGGCAGGTTCCTGTCCCGCAGTGGGGAGCCTCTAGGGGGGGGGGGGGGGGGGGTGGACCTCGAGGTTGACCCTGGACCTCGAGGTTGACCCTGGGTGTGTTTGCGGTCCTCAGCTTCAACAGGCTGGACCTGCCGCCCTACAAGAGCTACGAGCAGCTGAAGGAGAAGCTGATGTTCGCTATCGAGGAGACGGAGGGCTTCGGACAGGAGTGACCCCCCCGCACCCCCCCGCACCCCCCCCGCCCCCCCCCCCCACCGCCCACTGGAGGAACACCGCGCCCCCAAGCCCGGGCTCGTGTTTTAAATCAGGGAGCCTATCGGACAGTAGGCGTGTGTCTGTCCGTCTGACCGTCTTGTCAGCTTGTGTGTGTGTGTGCGCGAGTGTGTGTGCGTGTGTGTGTGTTTGTGTGTGTGTGGAGGGATCGAGTCTGTCCTAATAAACAACAGGGTGGTCCGCTCCTGTCGCTGAATGTCCCCCAAAGTCTGCATGGACCCCCCCCCTCCCGCCCCCCTTGTGACATCATCAAAAAGGGACAGTGTCAGGCTGTCCAACGATGGACTCTTGATGCTGTGCGACGATTGGATCCCCGCTCCGGGCTCCGTCCTCTGATTGGCCGAAACTGAACGGAGAGAGACTTTGGAGTGAACCCAGTTTCCTGTTTCCTGTTTTGATCAAATCGAATCAGAGAGAGAGAGAGCGAGAAAGAGAGAGAGAGAGAGAGAGAGAACTTGAGACTAAGAGAGACCCATTGAGAGCGAACGAGAGAGAAAATCGAATCTGTGAATCAGTCGGCCCAGAGAAGACCCCATTGGCTGATAAGCCGTAGATGGAGGGAACGGGGGTGTGTCTTAGACGGGCCCTAGTTTTATAGGGCTGCTGGGCCACGCCTCCAAAGAGTACTGAAGTATTCAACACAAGGCGTCCCTTCTTCATTTATCTCTTGTGGTTGTAGAGAGGGTGGGGGCGGGGGTGGGGGCAGCTGACTGAGGGACAGTGCCTTGGGGGAGGGAGGGAGGGAGGGAGGGACGGACGGACGGACGGACGGAGGGGGCGGGGGTTGGCAGGGAAAGGAGGGAATGGAACCCAGGTTGTCCGTGGTGGTCACTGTTCGGGCGGTGAGGTCATCACTCGGAGCGGTGATGTCATCCCCCCGGAGTGGTGACATCATCCGTGTCCAGCCTCAGTACCTGGTACGGGGTTCATATTCCACACGGGGTTTAAGATGCGGTTATGAACGGTGCCCTGCAGTCTGTCGTGGGTTCGTAGAGCAGAGAGGCGCGGCCTCTGGGCAAACAGGAGACTGGTTGAAGCCGGATTGCACGTTGTGTGTTCGCCCGGCGGTAGAAACCAGACCGGTTTCAGGCCCTCATTCACCCGCTCATCCGGCCTGCTGACGGAGACGTGTTCTCCCCGTGAAACGAGACGGCTTCGCTGCGACGCTTCTGGTGTCAGCTAGCGCCGTGAGGACCGCCGTACACCAGGTGCACTCTGGGGGATTTTAAGAGGGGATTTTTTCTTTTTAAGTCAGTCGTTTTTTAAAGGGACTTATTTCCTCTCTGGGGGACATGCACAGGTCTGAGGGTCCCCCTAGCTGCATGATGGACCGATCCGCTCTCCAGCCACCGGCCGGTCGGAATGTACCAACTGCTGGGCTGGTAGGGGGATCTAGATATCCACCGTACATCTGGGTAAACTGGGAATTCTCAGTTGAGAATTCTCAACTGAATTCTCAACTGAAATCTCACCGGAACTCTCGTCTGAAATCCCAACTGAATACCCAAAGAGAAATCCAAACCGAAATCCCGACTGAATTCTCCCCAGAATTCCCAACTGAAATCCAAATAGAATTCCCAACTGTATTCCCAACTGAAGAATCCCAGGGAGGTGACAAAGTGCATCAACCATGGAAATAGGATAGTTTCTGGCACATCCCCCCCCCCCCCCCCCCCTCCCCAACCAGAAGAAGAGGGTTCCCCGGGGAACCCTCTGGAACTCTCTGGAAATGTACCCGAGAACCCGAGCTGTATATTACAACAAGATGTAAATGGTGTTGATAACAAGATAAATTTTCTTTTTGTAAAGGCACGGTTTTAATATGAGCAGGTTACGCCCCCACCTTCCTGTATGATTTATGATGTACATGATGGATGTGTAATATAGAAATCGCTCACCTTAATAAATTAAATCTACATGTTTGTGGATTCATTCGTCCTTCATTCGTTCGAGTGTTCATTCGTCTAGGTTAGTTTAACGTTAGTTAAACTAGTAGTACTGATGTGATGTATAGGTTTGTTAACTTTACTGGACACATGAGGCAGACCTTATTTTAGACTTAAACTACAAATGTCTCCATATGCCTTCACGACTCCAAGTAAGCTTAACATTTGCATCTTTTTAGTTCAAGCAGCACGGAATAATTTGTGCCACTTGCTATTATAGCAGTACCGATTTTTTTTAATGAAACTATAACTGATTAAGTAAGGATATCAATATTTTTTTTATGCAACTGGTAGGCCGATCTATCCATCCTACATTGGGGTGGAAACAAAGTGCCACTTGTGATTTCACTAATGTTTTTTTATTTTTTTAAATGGTTTGTAATGGCTCGTCAACATCACACCTGGTGGTAAAATCAGAGCCCTTTACAAGGTTATACTAAAACGTTCATAGCGCCTGGTGAGATATTAGATGATGAAAGATCACGTTTTAGCAACATGGATCTGTGTGGGTCTTAGTTAAAGACTATCAATTGAAGAGAATAATTAAACTTTAATTAATTCAATAACTGACAGCAGTTTTCAATAAAAGCGTTTTAATTTAAAACAAATTCAGCCGGGCAGCTTATATCTCAGACATCTTGCTCAGCAGATGATTCCGGTAGAGAAAAGGGGTCAAAGTTCACGTGTCACATACAGAGCTGCTGGAAGCTGACGGTGTCATCACCGGGCGTCGCCCCTAGCCCCGCCCCTCCCTTTGTCCGCGCCCGCATGGCGTCCTGGGGGACATCGTCTCTCGCCTCCTCCTCGTCCTCCGCTAAGTTCTCCTCCTCCTCTTCCTCCCCGCCCCCTTCCATCTCAGACTCTTCATCACCCTTCGAACCCTCATCCTCTTCCTCCTCATTTTCTCCCTTCTCTATCATCACCCCCTCCTCCTCCTCCTCGTCTTCATCCTTCTCCTCCTCGTCACTCGGCTGCGGGGGTCCCTTCTCCTCGCCGTCGGCCCCCGGCCCCCCTTCGTCGCTGCCGCCCTCTTCCTCACTGCTGCCCTCCTCCTCACTGCCGCTGTCTTTGTCGCTCCCGCCCTCTTCGTCGTCGGCGTCGGCGTCTGCGCCCCGCCTCCTGGGCCGGCCCCGCCTCCGGCCCCGCCCTGGGGGGCCCCTCCCCGGGGCGGGGCTGGAGGCGGGGCAGACGTGGGCGCGGTAGTAGTTGCTGCGGGTGAAGCCCTTGCGGCAGGTCAGGCAGCGGTAGCGGTAGTTGTCGGTGTGCGACTGCTGGTGCTCCAGCAGGTGGGCCCGCCGGCTGAACTTCTTCTGGCAGAACAGACACTTGTAGGCCTTGATGCCTGCAGGGGAACAGAGTCAGTCACAACAGACACTCGTAGGTCAGAACAGACACTTGTAGGCCTTGATGCCTGCAGGGGAACAGAGTCAGTCACAACAGACACTCGTAGGTCAGAACAGACACTTGTAGGTCAGAACAGACACTTGTAGGTCAGAACAGACACTTGTAGGCCTTGAGGCCTGCAGGGGAACAGAGTCAGAGTCACAACAGACACTCGTAGGTCAGAACAGACACTTGTAGGCCTTGATGCCTGCAGGGGAACAGAGTCAGAGTCACAACAGACACTCGTAGGTCAGAACAGACACTTGTAGGCCTTGATGCCTGCAGGGGAACAGAGTCAGAGTCACAACAGACACTCGTAGGTCAGAACAGACACTTGTAGGCCTTGATGCCTGCAGGGGAACAGAGTCAGAGTCACAACAGACACTCGTAGGTCAGAACAGACACTTGTAGGCCTTGATGCCTGCAGGGGAACAGAGTCAGAGTCACAACAGACACTCGTAGGTCACAACAGACACTTGTAGGTCAGAACAGACACTCGTAGTTCAGAACAGACACTTGTAGGCCTTGATGCCTGCAGGGGAACAGAGTCAGAGTCACAACAGACACTTGTAGGCCTTGATGCCTGCAGGGGAACAGAGTCAGAGTCACAACAGACACTTGTAGGTCAGAACAGACACTCGTAGTTCAGAACAGACACTTGTAGTTCAGAACAGACACTTGTAGGCCTTGATGCCTGCAGGGGAACAGAGTCAGTCACAACAGACACTTGTAGGTCAGAACAGACACTTGTAGGTCAGAACAGACACTTGTAGGCCTTGATGCCTGCAGGGGAACAGAGTCAGAGTCACAACAGACACTCGTAGGTCAGAACAGACACTTGTAGGTCAGAACAGACACTCGTAGTTCAGAACAGACACTTGTAGGCCTTGATGCCTGCAGGGGAACAGAGTCAGTCACAACAGACACTTGTAGGTCAGAACAGACACTTGTAGGTCAGAACAGACACTTGTAGGCCTTGATGCCTGCAGGGGAACAGAGTCAGAGTCACAACAGACACTCATAGGTCAGAACAGACACTTTTAGGCCTTGATGCCTGCAGGGGAACAGAGTCAGTCACAACAGACACTCGTAGGTCAGAACAGACACTTGTAGGCCTTGATGCCTGCAGGGGAACAGAGTCAGTCACAACAGACACTCGTAGGTCAGAACAGACACTTGTAGGCCTTGATGCCTGCAGGGGAACAGAGTCAGTCACAACAGACACTCGTAGGTCAGAACAGACACTTGTAGGCCTTGATGCCTGCAGGGGAACAGAGTCAGAGTCACAACAGACACTCGTAGGTCAGAACAGACACTTGTAGGCCTTGATGCCTGCAGGGGAACAGAGTCAGTCACAACAGACACTCGTAGGTCAGAACAGACACTTGTAGGCCTTGATGCCTGCAGAGGAACAGAGTCAGAGTCACAACAGACACTTGTAGGTCAGAACAGACCTTGATGCCTGCAGGGGAGATAATGAGATGGTGGGTCAGAACAGCCCTTTGGAGGGCAGGACAGACACTTGTAGGGGTACGGTACCCCCCGAATTTTACACCAAGGTGTCATTTTAAGCCATTACTTAATCTATCCGCAGGCGACATCTCAAAGACAGAGGAGGGGGTGTCCACATACATGTATGAAGGACAGCCAATATATTTATATAAAGTAACTAGGCGGGGGGAGACAGGTTTTTGACATCATTATTATTAAAAGGTATGTGACCATTTGTCTTCAGGTCTCAGGTCTGCGCAGCTCTTTAACAGGTGAGCTCTAGCCTGCAGCATTCTAACCTCTGCCTTACATTAAATGTACATTCTGTATCTCCTGCTGGCTCTCCACTCACCGGAGTGGGACAGGATGTGGGCCTTCAGCTTGTCCGGTCGGTTGAACTCTTTGGTGCAGCCCACGTGCGTTCTGAAACAGTAGAGCGTGTTTTGTAACGACAGCGGATCCCTCGTTGGACAGAAGGCGAGACGCATCACAGAGGGGGGTGGGGGGGGGGGGGGGGCACCTGAAGGGACACTTGTACTTCTTGAAGGGCTCGTGGATCAGCATGTGTCTCTTCAGCTTGTCCTTCCTGTTGAAGGACGCCTGGCACAGCGTGCAGCTGAAGGGCTTCTCCCCTGGAACACAAGAACATGTTTAACCTCTGTTTTTCTTTTAATCCTAGTCTGTCTTATTGTATGTCTGTTACATAGTTTTGATAGGGTAATATGTAAAGCGTCTTAGAGTACCATATGAAGCGCTACATACATTTCATTCATCATTTTTATTAGTATTAGCACCTCCGGGGTCACCTTAAAACACCTTAAACATCCTTACAGCACAATATGAGCGCCTTAAAACCTCCTGAGAGCACCTTCAACCTCCTCAGAGCACCTTGAACCTCCTCAGAGCACTTTAAACGGCCTTCAAGCTACTTCAACCTCCGTAGGGCACCTTAAACCGCCTTAAACATCCTTCCAGCTCAGTAAGAGCTCCTTTGAATCTCCTTAAAACATTCTAAGGGCCTTTTCGCCGTCTCCAAGTACTCGCAGTTGTTTTAGAGTGCCTTTCAACCCTTTAAGGCTAAAAACTTGAGGGGAGATCTGGTTTCAAGACTGGGGAACTAAGGTCCCAGGCCCCCCTCCCAGAGTGTAGGTCTGATTCAGACGGGTGGAGGTGTTTAGACCTGTGTGTAGGTCTGGCTCAACGGGTGGAGGTGTTCAGGTGGGTGGAGGTGTCAGACCTGTTTGTATGGCTGGAGGTGTTCAGGTGGGTGGGGGTGTTCAGGTGGGTGGGGGTGCCAGACCTGTGTTTATGGGTGGAGGTGTTCAGGTGGGTGGGGGTGTTCAGGTGGGTGGGGGTGTTCAGGTGGGAGGAGGTGTTCAGGTGGGTGGGGGTGTCAGACCTGTGTGTATGGGAGGAGGTGCCAGACCTGTGTGTATGGGTGGAGGTGTTCAGGTGGGTGGGGGTGTTCAGGTGGGTGGGGGTGTTCAGGTGGGTGGGGGTGCCAGACCTGTGTGTATGGGTGGAGGTGTTCAGGTGGGTGGGGGTGCCAGACCTGTGTTTATGGGTGGAGGTGTCAGACCTGTGTTTATGGGTGGAGGAGTTCAGGTGGGTGGAGGTGCCAGCCCTGTGTGTATGGGAGGAGGTGTCAGACCTGTGTGTATGGGAGGAGGTGTTCAGGTGGGTGGGGGTGTTCAGGTGGGTGGAGGTGCCAGACCTGTGTGTATGGGTGGAGGTGTTCAGGTGGGTGGGGGTGCCAGACCTGTGTTTATGGGTGGAGGTGTTCAGGTGGGTGGGGGTGTCAGACCTGTGTTTATGGGTGGAGGTGTTCAGGTGGGTGGGGGTGCCAGCCCTGTGTGTATGGGAGGAGGTGTCAGACCTGTGTGTATGGGAGGAGGTGTTCAGGTGGGTGGGGGTGTTCAGGTGGGTGGAGGTGCCAGACCTGTGTGTATGGGTGGAGGTGTTCAGGTGGGTGGAGGTGTTCAGGTGGGTGGGGGTGCCAGACCTGTGTTTATGGGTGGAGGTGTTCAGGTGGGTGGGGGTGTCAGACCTGTGTGTATGGGTGGAGGTGTTCAGGTGGGTGGGGGTGTTCAGGTGGGTGGAGGTGCCAGACCTGTGTGTATGCGGATGTGCAGCTTGAGGTAGTGCTCCGTCTTGAAGGTCTTCCTGCAGGTGGGGCACCTGAAGGCCCCCCCGAGGCCGTGGGTGGGCAGGTGGCGGCGGAAGTAGCGCTCACTGGGGAACACCTGGAGACCCAGGGGGAGGGGGTTAGAATACACACACACACGCACGCACACACGCACGCACGCACGTGCACGCCCACACGCACACACACACACACCTTGGGACACTGGGGGCAGGGGAAGCTGTGTGTGGCGGTCATCAGGTGTTGCTCCAGGCCGGCCTGGGTGGAATACTTGGTCTGGCACTTCATACATCTGACCACAAGGGGGAGACAAAGCAAAGGCTTATAAATCACAGCAAATTTGATGACGTTGTGTTGTGATTTTTATCAAATGAGGATAAACAGATGCTGTCAGCATTCAGCCCATATTGTGGTCTTGCTGCATTTTGAAATTGCAATTGATAGAATGGCATTTAAAAATCTATTAGATTGTCAGATGAGTTTCTGTGGTCACTACCATTAAAAACAAAACCACAATTATAAAACTATTGAGTTGTAACGGTTTGTAATTGGGTTTTAATGCAATGTGCGTACAATATCAAATGTCTGTATTTTTTTTAATGTTTTTTCTATAAATGAGTTGCAACCTTCAAGTACATTTCAGAGGCGAAAATGGCGATTTTGATTAATATTAATGTATTGTGCAGCCCTAACGCAGTGTGGGCGTGGTTAGGCTCAGAGTGGGCGGGGCTAGGCTCAGAGTGGGCGGGGTTAGGCTCAGAGTGGGCGGGGTTAGGGTCGGAGTCGGGCCGGGGCTGACCTGTAGACGGGCGTCTCCTTGCGGGAGCCCTGCTGTGGGCAGAAGCAGTGGGAGTACTGGTGCACGCCCAGCTCGAACAGCGACGGGAACACCTTGCTGCACAGGTGGCAGCGGTAGGTGAGCTGCTCCTGGTGGGAGCGGATGTGCTCCAGGTACGAGTCCAGCTGGTTGAAGGTCTGGAGGCACGTCTTCAGCACACACCTGTACACCTGGTGGGCGATAGGACACGCCCGTTTATAACACACACACACACACACACGCACGCACGCACCTGTACACCTGGTGGGAGATAGGACACACACACACACACACACACACACACACACACACACACGGTGGGATATACAACACACCTGTTTATAACAAACACACACACACCTGTGTACCTGGTAGGATATACAACACACCTGTATATCAACACACACACACACCTGTATACCTGGTAGGACATACAAAACACCTGTCTATATCACACACACACACACACACACACACACACACACACACACACACACACACACACACACACACACACACACACACACACACACCTATTAAAACAATCACCTGGGAACACCTGATAATACACACATTTACATCTAACACATACACCTTGGATGACACACATAATAACACACACCTGTACACCTGGTAGGACCCCCATATTTGACCCAACACACACCTGTGCACCTGGTGAACGGCGGTAGAGCTCACCTGCTCCTCCTTGTGCTGGGTGCGGTGGGACTTGAGCTGGAAGTAGCTGGTGAAGGTGCTGCTGCAGAACTGGCACTGGTAGGAGCGGTCGATCACCACCACCTGCTGCTGCGGGCCCGCCGGCTCACCGCCCGGCTGCTTGGTCCGGGGGGGCGAGGGCGGCGGGGCCAGAGGGGGCGGGGCCACCGGAGGGGGCGGGCCACGTCCGCAATCCGAGGTCTCCGCCGTCCGTGAGTCCGCGGGGTCGCTCGTCGCGTTGACCTCCGACCTTTGCCCGATAGGTTCTGTGCACGTTTAGTAGAGGAGGGTCAGAGATCGGAATACAGGCTCACAAAATCCCAGCTAAAGGGTCAGAGTGTAGGGCTGTCTGTGATTGGATGTTCAGAGGTGTTCCTGTCACCTGATTTGCTCTTATTGGTCAGCTAAGATGACGTCACCTGTTCTACTTTGTTCCTCCTCCTCCTCTTCCTCCTCCTCCATCTGTGATTGGCTGTTCTGCTGCTCCGACTGCTCCTCTTCCTGCTGCTGCTGCTTCTCCACGCCCTCCTCCTCCTCATTGGTCGACACCGGCACCACCTTGACTGTGATTGGCTGCCGAGACACCGAGGCGTCCATGCCCAGTGGCCACACCTTTCAGGGCGGGAACAGATGGTATTAGTGGTCCAGTAAAGAGAACTTTTAAGTGGGTAGGATTTAGTAATGTTACTTTCACTTTAAGTCAAGTTGATAGTATTTTTATTAGGGATCGACCGATACCGATTTTTTAGGGCCGATACGATACCGATATTTTTTCATCAGCCTTAGCCGATACGCCGATACTGATTTTCTTGAGCCGATTTTTATTTTATTTTTTTAAAGGAACATTTATTGAACTTCAATATAAAAAACAATATTTAACAAATAGTAAAAACAGGTGAAGTAGAACAAGTAAGAACAAGTAGATGAACAATATTTAACAAATATTAAAAACAGGTGAGGTAGAACAAGTAAAAAAAAAAAAAAAAAACGGCGAAAATCTGCCGCGTATCGGCCGATACGATACACGTAAAAACTGCGAATATCGGCCGATAATATCCCTAATTTTTATACGTCTTGATCCCAGCTCCAGTCCCAAAGAGCTTCTAAGGCCTGTATTATGCAGAATTGTCTATGTTATTATTATTATTATAAAGGAAAGGCAAGGAAATTCCTCTCCGAGATACAGACGGAAGGAATACAGAAGAGGAACAGGCACATGCACGTACACACAGTACACTAATATACACTCACCACAAAACTCAACGTTAAATACTATACTACAGCTAACTAAATACACAGCACTTGTGCGGCTGCATGTGCTCCTTCCCCAGAGGTTGTGTTTGTGCGCGTTTGTGTGCGTGTGTGTCAGTACCTTGTGTGTCTGCATGTGCTTCTTGACGTTGGACTTCTGGGCGAAGGCACGCCCGCACACGATGCACTGGAAGGGTTTCTCTCCGGTGTGGCTGCGGGCGAGGAGCGAGGAGCGAGGAGCGAGGAGCGGAGGTTTAGTGACGATATACTACTGGGAAGATTGTTCACCGGTTCGTTCAGCAGACACTTTTACTGTATAAATGACTAACAGTGGATTATTTTAGGTTAATATTTAGTAGTTTCTTGGGCCTTCCAGGTCAGGAAGATGCAGGTAGGGATTAGCATATTTAGCTCAAGGTACGACCGCCAGGCCAGACATTGGGGATTCAAACCCGGAACCTATGAGCGGGGAGTCGATACCCTAACTACTACACTCTCCTGCCCCCCAACAATGATCGGAGTTATTGATACCGTAAAAGTAATACCTTCTGATGTGTTGCTGGAGGTCAAAGTTCTTGGCGAAGATTTTGTCGCAGAAGTTGCATTTCAGTTTGTGCCCTTTTCCTTTCAGCTGGTCTGCTGGCGGAGAATAGGAGTGTTATAGAGCTAGATTAAACCGACAGGAGTGTTATAGAACTAGATTAAACAGACAGGAGTGTTATAGAGCTAGTTTAAACAGACAGGAGTGTTATAGAGCTAGATTAAACAGACAGGAGTCTCATAGAGCTAGTTTAAACAGACAGGAGTGTTATAGAGCTAGATTAAACAGACAGGAGTGTTATGGAGCTTAGTGTTTGTTATGCAGAACTTTTGTGACTCCTACAAACTCATCCTTGCACATTTTGTGATGTTCATTCAAATCCGAGTGAGTGTGTGTGTGTGTGAGTGAGTGAATGAATGCATGTGTTTGAGTGAGTGAGTGAGTGAATTAATGAATGTGTGTGTGAGTGAGTGAATGAATGCATGTGTTTGAGTGAGTGAGTGAGTGAGTGAGTAAGTGAGTGAGTGAGTGAATTAATGAATGAGTGAGTGAGCGTGCCCACCGGTGCCCGCTGGCTCGGGGGTCTTCTTGGTGCCGCGGGGCCTCTTGGCCAGCAGGTCCAGGTCGGGGAGGCTGGAGGTCACGCTGCAGGCCGCCGTCTTGCTGCCCTGCTTCCCCGGGCTGTAGACGGGGGCGGCGGGGAACGACTGGCTGCCCACACACTGGCTGGGCACCTGTGGGGCGACACAAGGGGCCTGGTGTGAACCTGAGAACCTCCTCAGAGATCCTAAAGAACCTTTAAAGAACCTTTAAATCTCTCTCTCTCTCTCTCTCTCTCTCTCTCTCTCTCTCTCTCTCTCTCTCTCTCTCTCTCTCTCTCTCTCTCTCTCTCTCTCTCTCTCTCTCTCTCTCTCTCTCTCTCTCTCTCTCTCTCTCTCTCTCTCTCTCTCTCTCTCTCCTCCTCCTCCTCCTCCTCCTCCTCCTCCTCCTCCTCCTCCTCCTCCTCCTCCACCCCCCACCCCCCACCCCCCCCCCCCCCCCCCCCCCCCCCCCCCCCCAGCAGCACCCATTCTCCCTGTCTCTCTCTCTCTCCGTCTCTGTCTGTCGTCTGTCTGTCTGTCTGTCTGTCTGTCTGTCTGTCTGTCTGTCTGTCTGTCTGTCTGTCTGTCTGTCTCTCTCTCTCTCTCTCCCTCTCCCTCTCCCCCCCCCCCCCCTCCCCAAAAGCTCATGTGACCCAGCAACAGGAAGTGCAGCATCCGTTCTCCCTGTCCCTCCTTCGCCTCTCTCTCTCACTCACCTGGACCGACTGGAACGGCTGCAGGCCCAGAGTGTGTATCTCCGCACCGCCACCCCCGGCCAGCGGGGGCAGCGTGCTGTACACCTGCACCTGCACCGCGTTGTGGGCGTGGCAGGCGGGGACCTGCAGGGAGAGGGCCTGCTGGGACGGCTGGCTGGGCGGCAGGGCGTGACTCTGCTGCTGCGTCTGGGGGTGGGGGTGGGGGTGGTGGGGGAGGTGGTGGTGGTTGCCGTGGTGATGGTGGTGATGGTGGTGGTGGTGCTGGAGGTACGACACGCCTGCCGCGTGCATGCTCACGTTGCTCTGGGGAGAAGGTCAGAGGTCACAGGTCACATTGGGTGGATGGGTGGGTGGCACATTGGATGCGGGCGAGATATGAGGAAGCTGTTGTCCTGGCAACCATAAGAAGCCATCCCTCGCATTTCATTGGGGACTGTATCTTAGCCCTGATTGGGTGATCACCATCTGTTACTGTTTTCAACGCTGTAGGCTTCTATCGCGAACGTGTTTCAACATGAGGCACACACCTCACGTTGCAACACACCTCACGTTGCAACACACAAAAAGGCCCAACTTGGGCCTTTTTGCCTGAGATGGAACCAGCAACCAGCGGGGTGTAGGTGTGAGTGGGTCTGCACTGTGGCTCAGGGTTCTCCGGACCCTGGCCCCCTCCCCCCCTCACCTGTACAGGCGCGGGCATGGCCCCCGGCCCCTCCCCCCCCTCACCTGTACAGGTGCGGGCCTGGCCCCCGGCCCCTCCCCCCCCTCACCTGTACAGGTGCGGGCATGGCCCCCGGCCCCGGCCCCTCCCCCCCCTCACCTGTACAGGTGCGGGCATGGCCCCCGGCCCCCCCCCCCCCTCACCTGTACAGGCGCGGGCATGGCCCCCGGCCCCTCCCCCCCCCTCACCTGTACAGGTGCGGGCATGGCCCCGGCCCCTCCCCCCCCCTCACCTGTACAGGTGCGGGCATGGCCCCCGGCCCCTCCCCCCCCTCACCTGTACAGGCGCGGGCATGGCCCCCCGGCCCCTCCCCCCCCCTCACCTGTACAGGTGCGGGCATGGCCCCCCCCCCTCACCTGTACAGGTGCGGGCATGGCCCCCGGCCCCTCCCCCCCCTCACCTGTACAGGTGCGGGCATGGCTGCCATCGGCTGCTCGATGGAGGTGAAGGCCGAGATGGCGGACAGCAGCACGTCGTCGCTGACCAGCACGTTGCCCTGCACCAGGGTGTGGGTCAGGGGCGACGGGGGCACGGCGATGTAGGTGGACACCTGGGGGAGCCACCGACAGACACGCGGAGACACGGACGCACGGAGACGCAGACACACGGACACACGGACACACGGAGACACGGACACACGGACACACGGACATACAGACACGGACACACGGACACACGGACACACGGACACACGGACACACGGACACACGGACACACGGACACACGGACACACAGACACACAGACACACAGACACACAGACACACAGACACACAGACACACAGACACACAGACACACAGACACACAGACACACAGACACACAGAGACACAGAGACACAGAGACACAGAGACACAGAGACACAGAGCATCAGTCCGCAGTCATGTAAACCTCTTCAAACCTCATCATATTCAAGTTTGGCTTCTCTGCTAATGAGTCATTCAGACACTTTAACTCAAAGCGACTGGCAGTGATTCTAGATCATTCTCGACAGACCTGAAGGAGCACACAGGCTTTAGGGGCGTTCTGCACTAGCATGACTTTAGCTAGGTTGAGCCCTCTGACAGCTGTGCAAGATAAATGTCGTGACATTTACAATTAGGGCATTTAGCAGACGCTTTTATGCAAAGCGACTTACGTCAGTTAATACGCACATTGACACACCGACGGCAGAGTCAACCATGCAAGGTGACAGCCAGCTCGTAAGTCTTGCTCAGGGACACGTCAACACTCAGCTAGGAGGAGCTGGGGATCGAACTAGCAACCTTTCGGTTCCAAGACAACTGCTCTACCTCCTCCTGACCTAAGCCGACCCATTTAGGGCATTTAGCAGACGCTTCCATCCAAAAGAGACTTGCAACGTTTCATACACACATTCACACACCGACGGCGGGGTCAACCAGTCAGGGTGAGGTGTCTCGCTGAGGGACACCTCGACACTCGGAGGAGCCGGGAATCGAACTGGCAACCTTCCTGTCACAAGTCAACCCGCTGTGCCGCCGTGAGCCCAGAGGATGAGTCTCCTCCACAACAAAAACCCTCATCCAACCGCTGATACGTAAAGACCGAGGCCATGGCCGACGTCACCGAGGAGGACCACCCCACCCGGTAGCTCCGCCCCTGGGCTGGGCTCACCTGGCGGTTGGAGGGGGGCTGAGGCCCGCTGCTGACGGGGGGGCCGGGGGGGTAGGCGTTGGAGGCCAGGGACACGGTGGAGAGCGAGGGCCCGGCCGGCTGGCACTGCTCCCTCTTGTGGGTCATGAAGGCGGGCAGCGAGTTGAACTGCTTCTTGCACTTCCCACACAGGAAGACGTCCTCGTCGTCTGCGGTGAGCACGGGAGGCCGTGAAGAGACAGGGGGCGGGGTTTAATGAGGTGTCACCACAAAGAAGGCGGGGTTTGATGAGGTTCCAACCCAAAGAGGGAGGGGTTTAATAATGTGTAATCAAAAAGAGGGAAGGGTTTAATGAGATGTCAACACAAAGAGGGAGGGGTTTAATAAGATGTGTTTTGTTCGTCCCGGGCGTCTGACAGCTGTCAGCTCGAAAGGTCCCAGATTAAAACACTACCCTTAATAAACCATGGGTTTTGCATTTAAGATCCTGACTGCAGCAGTTCTCAAATAAATACTGATTAATTCCCACGTTTTTTTTTCAAAGAATTCTGGTTGTGTCACCGCAAAAGAAGTAGCACTGTCCTGGGTTAATCCTGTCCCACCTTACGTGGTTTTGTTTTGATTTTGTAGTCAACGCTCAACAACGAGCTTTGGTTGGAGTGTGGAGCCTTCAGATACTTCCAACGCTCAAACGTCTCCGTGCTCTATAGGATGAACGTACCCATGGACTGGATGACGGGTGGCCCCGAGACGTTCTGGTTGTTGGGGTCGGACACACCTCCCTGGCCGTCAAGGAGAGACTGGACCGCCAGCACCGTCTGGTTGTCCATGCCTGGCACCGACACAGAGGAGCAAGGAGAATGTATAATCCAAGGGACATTCTCCATACTTGATTATCCAACAATCCGTCACGCTGCAAACTACTATTAACTATAATGTAATATTTAGCGAACATATTGATCGAACCTACTGTGGAAAAATAGTGGCATGAAGCATAGGGCAACATGTCTATTTACATTGGTAAACACCCCATATTGAAGAGCTATACACTGAGGACTGACGTTACATTGACGCCCCCTGCAGCGCCACACGTTGATACTACGATAACGGAAATTGCAGAGATTATGATGACGCGATTTGACATTTCAAGCAAATTATTCCTACCTTCGAGCACCTCGAATATTGCTTGCGCCATTTTCCCGATCTTCTGGTCGGGTTCTGCACTCGATGAGGAGGTCTAGGGGGCGGGGAGATGTCAGGGGCCTAGGCCAATCCCAACACTGAGCGATACCGATCCGATGGTTGCCACAGAATGTAGACTTGACATATTAACAATCGCACATTTTAGTATGGTGCATAGTTTAATGAATAAACGTCGATCGAGACGAGGGATTTCGAGGACAACGTTAAGCGAGTTAACCCGTTTCCAACCAACCGCTCCGCCGCGGACTCGACTAGTCTGGCCTTTAACTGACAGCTCTCGGGCCCAATGACAGGCGGCTGGCTCCGCCTCCAGCCGGGCTCCGCTGTCGACCAATGGGGAGCCCGCCATTCTTACACGTAACACTTTCGCGGCAAAATGGATTTCGCGCGAAAACTCCCGAGCCCTTGTTTAGATCAGCTGGACCCCCAATAACAATAACACCCTACCGGAGGTTCGTTTTATCGCCGTGTTTTGACGTGTGACGGCCGGGTCGAGTGGAGAACCCACCGGGGTCCGAATTACGGACGGTACTTCTTTAATTCGTGCAGGTTTAGCAGAGTATCGGAGAGTTGTCCGGCGGCTTCCTGGGAGGGGACGGTGGAACGCGGACCGAGTTAGCATGCTAACCTGGCCTCCGTTGTCTAATGAAGGTTTAACCCGGCCGTGGTGCGGCTCCCGTCCTCCTGTCTTACTCCCCCGGAGGGATTCCCTCCACGCGGTAGTTCTGAGGACATCGGATCGTGTTTGGAACGGCGATATTGTAAGGCCTATTTCTGAAAGTTTTGACGGGATCCCTTCAAACGGACGTGGAGCTCGGTCACACCCAGGGGTAGAGCCCATCAGACGGATGCACCTCGATGTGATCTAACCCTCCACTGCCTTCCTGGTGGTGTTTGTTGCTGGTTAGCCTAGCCTAGCTATCGAGCTAGCGTGCTGGGAGAGTCCTGGGCAGGCCTCGCCGCGTTTCAGGAGGGACCCAGAGAGAGAGAGAGAGAGAGAGAGAGAGAGAGATGAAGACGAGAGCTGAGTTAGCCTCGCGTCCCTGCTAACATGCTACCGTCCTGCTGAGCCGCGGGGTGAGCTAGTGGTGTGTCTGACGCGGGCTCGGGGCTGAGCGCTGGGTCTGTAGCCCTAAAGTTGTTGTGATATGTGGGGGATTTGCCAGTGCAGTTTGTGCATAGTGAGTGGATTTTATTGGTTTTAGCTCTGCACTTGTGGAAGTTGTGTCAGTGTGCTGTTTTTTGATATTCACTGAGCTTCTGAATGTGGCATTTTTAGCCTGGTTCTGTAAGATAGAACATCTTTTTTTGGACAATGTGAATCATACGCGTGGTGGACTGCGGCCACGCTGCAATACGGTGTTCAAGTCGACCCCCCCTGTCCGATGAACACGTGACCTTAAACCACGTGTTGATCCACGACGGCTTTGCGTTTTGACCACCCCTCGACCCCGACGTGTCCCCGTAATCTGGCCCCAGAAGGGGTTCTTCGCGGTACACTGCGATGTCAGAAACTCTGATCACGGGTCACACGTCGGAGGATCTTTTGGCCGATTTTGAGACGCTACTGAACTCGGGAAGCATCGACCTCCACGGAGACCACCAGATTGTCATCATCTCAAGCCCCGGTAATGTGGGTCTCCACCCGTCCGCGGCCCCCACCAGCACCGGGGAGATTCTGCTGTTTGCCACCCCACAGGGGCCTGCCGACGTGGGCGTGCAGGACAAGAGACGGCCGACGCTCGGAAGACCTCCGGTAATGGTTGTCTGGGTACAGTGTGGTTATAGGGGCAGGGTGACAGATTACGTGAGAGATGTCATGGTGGATCTTAATGTGTATAACTTCCTGTTTAAACAGAAAGTGGCACAGAGGGGCAGGATGCAGGTGTACCCAGGGGTTGACACTAAGGTTTCAAAAGCACTTGCCCATCGGGCAAGTGCAGGTCAGGTTCAACTTGCCTGAATGTGATGTTCACTTGCCCTAATTTTTGCCAGGCACCCGGCCTGGTTTTTGGGTGCTCAGAAAACTCCTCCTAGCTCAGACTGAAGCTGAATGTTAGCTTCCACACATGTTGTTTAAAAAATAACAAACTTCTCCTTGTTTGCTTATTTATCCAGCGGTCACATCGTGCCATGAAGTGATTTCAGTCCACCGTTGCAACCTATTAAAGCTATTGCCAAGTTATATGTAGACCTGCATGAATTTATGCAAATGTACATAACTAAATGTCAGAGGTAGTAGCAAAGATGTATTTTTTCTAACTTTCGCGTTTCTTGTAGCTCTAACTGAGTAATCACAATCGTGTTTCTAGTAGTGTTGTCCGTCACAATAGTTGATTTTCTAACTTCGACACTATACCAGGAAAAATATCGGGATTCTATACCATTTTCCATATCAGGGGGAAAGTTTTTTTTTCAGGAAAGAACATACCACAACTGCAAGGGCGATAATGTCATCTTTGTGCCAAAAGAAAGATTGTTGTGCAAGTGAAATATTCATGGAGATGGGGATAATACTTGGTTAAAGTGAATGAAGACATGGAACACAGCATAAGTGGAAGTTAACATTTCCACCTGATATAATTATCAGTTGGTCGTTATCAGTTGGGAGCGCTGTCTTACTATGAGACCCAAATAAAGTTCGATATCTTACAATTTTGTTGTAAGATACGTTTTCTGATTGAAGGCAATTTACCTATTTCCTAAGATACCTTCTCTTATTCATTGATTGAAAACACCATGTTTAGTTGCAAAATTTGGAACCACCATCTGTTTATGGTGGTTTTATTCGATCAGAATCAACTTTGTCTACAAAAATCCCAAAGGTAAAACTTATATAAACATCCACCCAAAATCCACTTCCGTTAAAGGGGTCCTCACAGGTGGCCGTGTCCACCTAGATGCGTGACGGATAGATCAGTCTACCAGCCTACCTAGTGGACTGCAGCAAACGTTGCTCATCTATCCGTCACACATCTAGGTGGACACGCCCACCTGTGATGTGACAATGCTGCACAATTTGAAAACGGCTTGTAATGGCTAATCACACTCACACCTGGTGGTATGTTAGGTCCCCTTTAATGTCGAGGCCTGGTACCCTTAGCATACTCTAACTCCCACCGCCTGCTGTGGTACTGTTCTTTTCTTTAGGTTTCTCTTGTGGGTTAGCTTCTTTCACTTTCATGGCAGGTCATCACCTTTTGCTTTGAATTCAACTCTGTGTGATCTTTGGTTCCTTAGTTTTGATTTAGTTATTGCGGAGGTCATGTTGCTCAATAGGGGTGCTTGGACTTTCAGGGATCCCATGATGGCGTGTTGCAGTGGTCCGCTGTTTCGTAAGATAATCTTTGTTTTCCTTCCATCCCTCATGTCTTTATTCTGTCTCTCTCCTATCCTGTTCCTGCTCTTGTGTTGTGAGTCTCTCCTGTCTCTCTGTCTCCTTCCTTCGCTCGGTCTTTCTTTGTCTGTCTCCCTCCGTCTCTCCCTCCCTCCCAGGTGAAGAGGAAGCTTGATCTGGACAGCGACCACCAGTATGTCAGCACTACGCGGACCTCGCTTGGCAAAGCTCCGCCCTCAACGCCGGCCCCTCCCAGAGGTATGCCCCCAGAGACCCACACCTCCAACCGCACCGGCGCACACCTCCACGCACCCACCCACCTTCATGCACGGATGCATGGATGCATCCTAGGGACGCAAAATGAATTTCAGTTCCCTACTGAAAAATAAAGTAGTATCGTATGAAGGTGCTATAACTGTTACAATTATTAGGTTCTTTGGAAAATGTTTGAAGCTTTCTGGCACGCAAGCACACATACAGACACACACATGCATGCACGTACGCACGCACATGCACACATACAGGGCAGGCAAAATATATTATCTTCACTGGCCTACATTTCCAAATCAATTTCCCTGTGCGAGTAAGGCCTATTTAAGATCGCAACTGAAATGGCATACGACAGCAGGACAAAATATACACATTTGGACCCAAGGTCCATTTAGTGGAACAGTGGAACAAACTCGCAGTGCAATAGGCTGCTCAGTCACATTCGTAATGATAATAAAATAAATAAATAGGCTACCTGCGTAGGCCTACAATAATAATAAATTAAAAATAGGCCTAAAGATTAGCCAAAAGTGAGACGGCGCCGTCACATTCGTTTTCAAAGCACAACAGGAGAACAAATAAAATGACCTGGATATAATGCAATACAAAAAAAATAAGTTTAAATTGTGCTCGGGTCTAGCCTACTTGGGAGCAGTAATGGATTGGAACATGCGCAATATAAGCCATAGGCTGCTACAGTCCATATAGTTTATTCAGACGCACCAACAGAATGCCCTCAAGCACCTTTTCGTTCAATGATGATCTTAACGGGGAGAGAATAAATTTCAAACTTGAAAATGCCTGTTCCACACTGACTTGCGTGACAGGGAGAGCGATGACCCTCAAAGCGAGCTTGGACAAGTCTGGGTTGGATACAGCGTGCGTAGCCCAGTACTGAAACAGATCTTCAGTACGCCTTAGGCAGGCTTTTTTTGGAGTACGTGTCCAAGAGTGACACGATGGAGACGTGGGGGCGGTTGTGTTGCGCTGGTGTCTCTTTTTCCATCAAAAGGTGCTTGATTTCGTCATCGGATGATGTCTGAGGCTGAGTAGGGGAGGCTGTTGTGCACGTGGCTGTGTCGCTGCATTGCGTGGTTCTAGGTTCTGTATTGCCTCCCATGTACGGTGCAGGTGTATTTTCGACTTCTCGGTTTGAGATTCGGTCAAAAATAATCTATATCTCGGGTCGAGGAATCAAGCAGCTACGAATGCGTCATTGTCAAATAGTGTGCTCTGGCGTGCTTTGAGGCACTGGGCTACCTTCCTCGCAAAAGGACTTGCTACTTTTTCTGTGTCCGGTGAACATTTGAGCAATACGCCGTAGAACTCCGCGGTCAGCTGATCAGATTGGAGACATTTTGTGGCGATTTTCGCGGGTTTCAGTGCATTTACTGTGTTGGAAACGTATTCCCATTCAGAGTCACTTAGTTGTAGCACGGGGGGTAGTTGGGGCCATGTCTTCACAAAAGGTCTTCAGCTTGAGCAGCCGCTCGAGCATATCATGAGTGGAGTGCCAGCGAGTTGCCCAATCCACAATTGCCCTCTTGTGACCCATTCTCTTGAGAACACGCACCACGTTCTGCGTGCGTAATCGTTTTGCTACATGTCTTGCCTTTGCTACGGTATTGGACGCTTGTATTAATGCATCATCGACGGCCAACTGTAAAGTATGCAGCGCACATCTTACACTACGCAACGCATGACCGGGCCGCACAGAGTCGAGTTGAAGCGTTAGCTCCTCCTGGTTCCCCAAATCCTCCTTGGCCTTTTCCACATCCTCCCCGGTCTGCTCCGTCTCCTCGCCGGTTGCATCTTCGTTGCTCTCTCCCCTCTCTTGGAGGTCTGACATTAAGGTCACGGCTTTGAGGATATTCGCCCCGTTATCGGAAGTGACTGAGTACACCTGTTGCTAGCTAATGTTATATTGACGCAAGACGTCCATCACCACAGTTGAGATGTACGCGGGCGTGTGCGCCGTTCTGTCAAATCTCTCACTGCCAGGGTTCGCAACACAACCCCCTTTTCCGTCGGAGCACTGCTCGTTAATACCCAGCACAGAGCGGTCTCCACATGTTGCAGAATCTATTTTAAGCATCGGAAGCCTCCCACTTAGTTCATTCGCAAGCTTTTCCCTTTCTCCCCGAGCAATCCCTGACACCCTGTCGCGCATGAATTGATTGTAACACTTTTTCCCAATAATTTCTGCCCCTCAGCCCTCGACTTGACCGGTAGATTTGTTGGACGCTGCATTAAATGAGAAATGTTTTCTCATCGGGTTCTCCTGGTTCCGTCCCATCTAAACCACACGTAGAAGCCAAAAATAAATTACAGTATTCAATCCGTAACAAACAATCGACATAGCCAGCTAACTATTAACTGTAGTCCTAGTGTTGGCTAGTTAGCTAACGTCAGCTGTTAACGTTAGCTATATAGTGCAAATATCTGTAACCTTGTAGTGAGTTGCTAACGAGTTGCTAAGCTAAAGTTATTATGGTGGACTCGGTTATTTAATTAGTAAGCTCACGTTACCTTTGTCGAAGATAGCTAAGTGCAACTGTTGCTTTCAAATCGCCTCTCGCCAGGGTGGTGGTGGGAATTTGTGACAACTGAGCTTCGCGGGCGTCGAAGTGAACGCGGCAACCGGAAATATATCTATATATTTTTTTTTCATGAAATAGGCTTTGCTTTTGTGAAATTGTATAGGCTATATAGAGAACGGGAAAAAAACCCCGTTATTAACCGGTTTTGGGGATTTCAGAATAACGTTTCTGTTCCGGAACAGTTGAAGACCATTTGGTTTTCGTTTCTGTTTCGGTTCCTCGTAAAATTCTGTTCGTTTTCGGTTTTCGTTTTGGTTCCTTGAACCGGTTCGGAGCCACACATGCACGCACTCCTCCTGCAAAACAGCAGTGTCTGCTGGCCTGGTGGTGCCAAACTCTCTCACCCTCCCAGTCCCTCGCTCGGTGGTGGAGAAGTCGCGCTACGACACGTCCCTGAACCTGACCACCAAGCGCTTCCTGGACCTGCTGGCCCAGTCCCAGGACGGCGTGGTGGACCTCAACTGGGCCTCGCAGGTGCTGGACGTCCAGAAGAGACGCATCTACGACATCACCAACGTGCTGGAGGGCATCCACCTCATCTCCAAGAAGTCCAAGAACAACATCCAGTGGCTGTAAGTGGGACCCCCCCCCCCCCCCCCCAACAACCCTTCCTAGTTTCACGCTCGAGTTTTAGCGTGCCCTCACCTCCGACTAAAGTAAGTCTAGAGTCTTGGCGCAAAGTAAAAGATTGAAAGAAGTGTAACTACTTTGTTCAGCCTAAACATGGACTGAATTGGGGATGATTGACAGCCGGTCTAGCTAATCAAACGGTCTGAGCTGCAGGCCCCCCCGGCTCCCCTCCTTTCCACTCACCCCCTCTTCTACTCCCGCCCCCTCTGCTCCCTCCCTCTCTCTCTGCTCCCTCCCTCCCTCTCTCTCTGCTCCCTCCCCTTCTCTCCTCCTCACTCCCTCCCTCTCTCCTCACTCCCTCCCTCTCTCTCTGCTCCCTCCCCTTCTCTCCTCCTCACTCCCTCCCTCTCTCCTCACTCCCTCCCTCTCTCTCTGCTCCCTCCCCTTCTCTCCTCCTCACTCCCTCCCTCTCTCCTCACTCCCTCCCTCTCTCCTCCCTCCCTCTCTGCTCTCTCCTCCTCCCGATCCTTCACACTCTCCCCCCCCCCCCCTCAGTGGTAACCGTATCGACGGGGCGTCGGTGGCCCGTCAGAAGGAACTCCAGAGGGAGGTGCGCCACCTGGTGGAGGCGGAGGAGGAGCTGGACCAGTTGGTCTCCAGGAGCAACCTGCAGCTGAAGCTCCTGACGGAGGAGCCGCTCAACCAGAGATATCCTTTATCACCTCGTTAGTCTCCCCTTTATCACCTCGTTACGGTCTCCCCTTTATCCCCTCGTTACGGTCTCCCCTTTATCACCTCGTTACGGTCTCCCCTTTATCACCTCGTTACGGTCTCCCCTTTATCACCTCGTTACGGTCTCCCCTTTATCACCTCGTTACGGTCTCCCCTTTATCACCTCGTTACGGTCTCCCCTTTATCACCTCGTTACGGTCTCCCCTTTATCACCTCGTTACGGTCTCCCCTTTATCACCTCGTTACGGTCTCCCCTTTATCACCTCGTTACGGTCTCCCCTTTATCACCTCGTTACGGTCTCCCCTTTATCACCTCGTTACGGTCTCCCCTTTATCACCTCGTTACGGCCTCCCCTTTATCACCTCGTTACGGTCTCCCCTTTATCACCTCGTTACGGTCTCCCCTTTATCACCTCGTTACGGTCTCCCCTTTATCACCTCGTTACGGTCCCCTTTATCACCTCGTTACGGTCTCCCCTTTATCACCTCGTTACGGTCTCCCCTTTATCACCTCGTTACGGTCTCCCCTTTATCACCTCGTTACGGCCTCCCCTTTATCACCTCGTTACGGTCTCCCCTTTATCACCTCGTTACGGTCTCCCCTTTATCACCTCGTTACGGTCTCCCCTTTATCACCTCGTTACGGTCTCCCCTTTATCACCTCGTTACGGTCTCCCCTTTATCACCTCGTTACGGTCTCCCCTTTATCACCTCGTTACGGTCTCTCCTCAACCAGAGATATCCTTTATCTCCTCATTATGGTCTCCCCTCTATCACCTCGTTACAGTCTCTCCTCAACAAGAGATATCCTTTATCTCCTCATTATGGTGTCTCCTATCAAGAAGAGATGTTCTTTATCGGCTCGTTGCGGTCTCTCCTTGACAGGTGATATCCTTTATCACCTCGTTACGGTCTCCCCTTTGTTTTGACAGATGATATATTTTATCACCTCGTTCCGGTCTATCCTCTCAACAAAAGATATCCTTTATCACCTCGTTATTGTGTCTCCGCACGACAAGAGATATCGTTCTTCCCTGTGGTCATCTTGTATAAACCAGTCCCGTTCCAGTCGTCCTCCAGGGCCAACCCAGTGCAGCAGAAGGCTCCTTATCCGGGTTTCTCTCACGCTGGGCTACGTCCGCTGTCAGGACCTGCGGCGGTCCTTCGACAGCCCGGACCAGCTGGTCATGGTGGTCCGGGCGCCGCCGGAGACCCAGATGCAGGTCTCGGAGCCCAGCGAGGTACCGGTAGTGCCCCTGGGGCTGCGAGGGTGGCCGTGTTGGCTCTGTGTCTGGTTCACTGCACGCGACCCCGCGTTGGGCCGACGTCACTCTGTTAAATCCTGCAGTCGGGTTTCAATTCAGGACCTCAATCGGAGTCCTGGAAAAAAAACACAGCATCGTGTGTGTGTGTGTGTGTGTGTGTGTGTGTGTGTGTGTGTGTGTGTGTGTGTGTGTGTGTGTGTGTGTGTGTGTGTGTGTGTGTGTGTGTGTGTGTGTGTGTGTGTGTGTGTGTGTGTGTGTGTGTGTCAGTCAACAACACTGAATCAAACCAGTTCCTCTGTCATCAGTTCTCTTCCTCGACCGCCTCAACCATTCCTCATGAATGTTCCTACTGGCCAGGGGCCAACCGGGCCCAACATGTTGGGTTGCCTTCCTCCAGACCACTTCAACGAGCTGCCCACTAACTTCTGTCTCCCAGGGTTACCAGGTGTCCCTGAAGAGCTCTCTGGGGCCCATCGACGTGTTCCTGTGTCCGGACAGCAGCTCCGGCCCCTGCAGCCCCGCGGGAGGAAGTAGTCCTGTCAAGGCGGAGGCGGACCCCGCCCTGGGCCCGCCCCCCATGCTGCCCGTCGTCCAATCGCCCCAGAGGAGCCTCGCGTCCGCCCAGGAAGTGAGGTCATCGTCGCCGGACTCGATGTCGTCCACCGTGACGGCCGCGTCGCAGCAGGACTCCGCCTCCGTCGTGTTGCCGGGGGGAACGGGTAAAGATGCTTGCTGATCACGGTCGTCAAGGCGATTCTGAAGGATTTTTGAAAATGTTTATGTTTTGTCCTGTACTTCTGCTCCGACGTTCAAATTACATCTTGGAATACAAATTATTGTTTTGAAATGAAAACCAAAGTCTCACATTGTCACTTCCTGTCTCTTGACAGAGCCCTTCCTGGCGGGCGACCCGTTCTCCGGTCTGGGCGACATGTCCGACTTCAACTTCTCCCCGCTGTCGTCGCCCCACTTCCTGGAGGGCGACAACCTCGCGCTGCCATTGGACGGCTTCATCAACCTGTCCCCGCCCCACAGTCACGACTACCACTTCGGATTGGAGGACCACGAGGGCATCAGCGAGCTGTTCAACTGCAGCTTTGGGGACCTCACGCAGGACCTGGGGGACAGTTGAGACTGGGAGGGGGATGTCGAAGATTCTGTGATCTCTGGAAGATTCTGTGTTCTCTGGAAGATTCCGGGTTCTCTGGAAGATTCCGGGTTCTCTGGAAGATTCCGGGTTCTCTGGAAGATTCCGGGTTCTCTGGAAGATTCCATGTTCTCTGGAAGATTCCATGTTCTCTGGAAGATTCCCTGTATTCAGAAAGATTCCGGGTTCTCGGGAAGATTCTGCGTTCTCTAGAGGATTCCGGGTTCTCTGGAAGTGTGAACGATTCCCCGGAAGTGTAAAGGGAAGACTGGAAAGTAACCACCCCCCCCCCCCCCCCACACACACACACACACACACAACGTCCAAATAGTACAGTAACGTGCTAGCACTTTTCCAGCATCTTTAGCTAGTTTTAGCTACTTAATTTATTACCGAAGTGAATTCCAACTGCGTTGTACCGAGCGTGGTTAAGCCGTGTGTGTGTGTGTGTGTGTACGTACGTGTGTGTGTGTGTACACGTGTGTATTGGTGAGGTTCATGGCTTTGGTGATGAAATGATTTCCTGGACATGGTTGCCTCATGAGAGGACAGGAGAGCCCTTCTTGCGCCGAGTTTGTCAAGCGCTTCAACCAGGTCCTGAAGTCCTACCTAATCTCCACCCAAACCCCTCTTCTATGAACTATTCAGAAGAGGCTGGGGTCGGGGTTTGGGCTGAGACCCGCGTGATGGGAGACGAGAGATGATCTGTGCTGGATCCTCAACCAGGATGTTCTGAACGACAATGGGGCGGGGCCTAGTCTCAGGTACAGGATGTGGGAGGAGCCGGGAGGGATGGTTGCCAGGCTGAGACGATGTCTCCGACCGTGATGGACCTGATCAGCGCCATGGCGGAAGAAGAGAAGAACTCTTCTTGTTCAGCCCTGCAGGCTGTGGTTTTAGAGTTCTCAGCCCCTGAGGATTCTGGGTAATGTAGTTCACATCCTCTTGGTGGGTCTGCCACAGGCACTGGTCCATATATGCACTTCTAATCATAAGCTCAGTGTTGAAGCCTTAAGTCTCTCTTTTCACCAACCGCCGTGTGTGTGTGTGTGTGTGTGTGTCCATTTTGTAGAAACAAATAGTTATATTGAAATATCAGCAATAAATGAGACGGAAAGGTGTGGTTCATGTAATAATGTGTGTTAAGTGGTGAGGGGTTTGAAATGACGTGCTTACGATAATGGTGATTTCCCTCCGTAGTGTAATTATGTTTGTGAGGTTGGCCCAGTTGGAGGTATTTAATGTATGCGTGGACACATTTTTGGACTAATGTATTGTAATGTTGACGGAGGTGCAAAACGGAAAAGGAGCTAAACTAGATAATAACCGTACTAGTTGTAGACTGGCAATATGCAAATATTGATCATGAAGACGTGGGTGTGCAAAGTCCTGTTAATTTGATTTGTAGTTGAGCCTTTCTCCTCTTCTCTCAGCTTGCTTTTGTACTTGTCATTTTGATGTATATTTTCTTTATTATACTTTATTTAAAATATATATATTTTGTGCTAGGCCGGTGTCCATATGCAACCTCTTTTTAAAATGAGATTTTTTTTTCTTTTACTAAAAGGAAAAGTAATGCCCATTAACGAATTGAAGCCTTTAACTCTGCTGTTAACGTTTGAAATGATGACTTCGGGAACATTTGAAACCGGATTCAAACTGTCATCGTTTTTACGTCATCATTTCACAACGCACAGCTATTTCGGATGAATCATCGTCGGTTCAAAGGGTTTGCACTAATTATACATGTAATTTGATGGGTGCATACTCTACAATCTGGAACAACCCCTCTTTTAAAACCCAATGCAAATATTACTTACGTCGTTAAGTATTTCATATGCACCTCCTTCTGTAACCCTCATCTAACAGACGTGGAGCCGTCTTTCTGGACGGCTCAGTGGGATTTTCAATGGCAGCTCATGTCATTATTCTCTTGCCTTTCTAGATTTAGTTTCTTTGCCATTGTATCACAGCAGGTGCACCACATCGGAGTTCATGTCGTACCCGCAGGGCAAACCCAGTGCCTTTTTAATAGAGATGAGTTTTATTACGGTGCCAGGCTGGTTTTATGGGGGTGACATAATCAGGTGTTTATTTAGCGTCAGTAGTTTTCCCTGTTGCTCGATTTCCTGCGTTTAATCAGGCGTTTCCCGCGAGAACGTGCGTTCTTGTGCGGTTGCACGTTTCACCTGTTTGAGTTTGTCTTCGGGTTAATTGATTCTTTGTCAGTTTCTTTTCATTTTATATTCTCTCATTTTGGTGACATATAGCCTACTGGGAATTAACAAATGATTTATAATTGAAAAGTAAATGCAGATTGTGAGTCAGTGTGTGTGTGTGTGTGTGTGTGTGTTTGTGCGCGTGTGTGTGCTTTTTCAATGAATTAAAATAAAAACTATTTTCTTTCTGAGCCATGCTTTACCGACCTCTTTATAGTTCAGTGCGTTATTTCAGTAGTACAAAAGTCTACCGCTAGGGGGCGACAGCAGTGATATTAATATCATGGGTGATGCGAACAATCAAACTTCGTTGTTAAAGCTCACTCAACAGAAGTCTTTTTTTCTTGTTTTCACCCAGAGTTTCATAACAATGTTACAATTCTGGATGTAGTTATTTGTTTTATATGTAAATATGTATGTCCTGTCCTTTTTTACTAATTTAATATTGGTATGTAAACACATATATATTTCTTAATAGATTTAATATATACGTTTTAGTGAACTAATATCCTTGTATCCTATCCTGAACCGAATGAAGCCTAGAGTTTGTATGACAGACGGATATATAGAGAGAGAGGGGGAGGGGCGAGGGACATAGGGGGGGAGGGAGGGAGGGAGGGAGGGAGGGAGGGAGGGAGGGAGGGAGGGAGGGAGGGAGGGAGGGAGGGAGGGAGGGAGGGAGGGAGATAGGGAGGGAGAGAGGGAGATAGGGAGGGAGGGAGATAGAGAGCGAGAGAGAGAGACTATATCAGTGACGGGCGTAGGTCTGCATGTCACTTAAACTGATAAGGGACTAGTGAGACGACGATGTGCTACCGGGCTGTGCATCCCTGTGCATGGCGGAGCTACAATGGTGAGCGCGCACACACACGCGCACACACACACACACACACACACGTTAAGAATGTTCTCTAGTATAATTTGGGGTCTTTTATCAACAGTTGTACGTCCGGCAGCTCCCAGCCCTCTCCCCTGTTCCGAGTGTATTGCGGAGTACTGATCACTTCCCCGTCATAAGGAAGATGGTTTTAATTGGTCGTTAATGGCCTGCAGTGGGCCAAACTACAGAAAGTAATACTGCACTGCTGTCGTCTCACTATTTGTAGTGAGACGAGAAATCTCGAAACATGACCACTATGTTGTCTCCGGCTGTCATCTCCACACAAATATGCATCGAGTGTATTGCAGATTTACGATCACCTCCCTGTCCTGAAACGTGGTTTCAATTGGTCTTGAATGGCCTGCAGTGAGCCAAACGACAGCAGTGAGACGAGAGATCTCTAAACATGACAACTATGTTGTCTCCGGCTGCCCTCTCGCCACAAAGGGAGGAATGCTGTGTGTGAGGGCAGCGCTATGTGAAGCCAATGTTTCCTAACCTGTGGGGGACTCGTGGCTCATGAATACATGGTTGGGGCAGTTGATCGGGTTAAACTGGTGGTCCCCAGAAACATCAAGAGGTCAGGGTGACGACAAGGTTGGGAACAACGGATGTACCGAACCACATAAAGGATGGTTCACAATATTCAGTCAACTTTTTGGGGTTTGAGGTTTGAGCAAACTTTAAAGAACATTGAAGGTATTTAGTTTTTTTCAATTGCTTGACCACTATAGACACTTGCTTAGATCAAAGTAACACAACTTAAAGTTTTTGTTGCTATAACTTAAACACATGTAACTATCCCTTAAACAAAAGCGCTGCTTTGCACTTTAGTTGCAATTGTGCAACACACTTGCTCCTTTCTACAACACACTTGCTCCTGCACACTACACACTCTTTCATACATAAGGTGCTTAGTTAAAAAATGAAATCTCAGCGTTCCATTGGGAAAACACGTCTATTCAAAATGCAAAACACATTGGGGAAATTTAAAATACTTAAATGCACACCTGAAAACACTTCCTCACAATACTGACCACCAATCAGCCAGCTACAAAATAGCCAAAGGGCAATTGTGCACGCCCCAGGGCAGCGCAGGGGAAATATATCATGTGTGGCTCCATAAGCCTTCGAGGGTAACTGCCTCTGCTGCAGGTAATGGAACAGGCCTGCGGAGACATTGAGGTAAGGTCAATCCATGGATGGATTTGGCACACAAGACGAGGATCCATGAGCCAACCCACGCACAATTGCCATGATTTTCAGAGTATATATATTATTTTTTTGCTTAAACTGAATTTACTGTAAAGTACCGTACTGCAATGTACAGTATTGAGCATTCGATTTTTTGGTTGGAAACCGTGCCTTCTGTGGAAGTGAATAAAAACAGTGAATATGGAAGACTTCTATGTTTAGATTAAGTAGACTAGTGTGTTGCTGCTGATCTGAAAGTGTAATCATATGATACAAGTGTGTATCATTTTGTCATCAGTGACAATTTGACATGGGTTTGTTAGGTATTCATAGCAGAGTTTCAATTTGACATCGATGTGAATGGTATATTTCTCAGTGTTGTGTTGAGGTTTGACACGATGAGCCAAGTTTTGCCAAACGTTTTCACGCAACGGGTAAAAACTAATCAATATAGGACTAGAGACACAAAAACTCAAAGAGCTGCATGACCAAGTTTCTACCTGTCTCCCCCCTCCTCCCCCTCCTCCTCCTCCTCCTCCTTCTTCTCTTCTCTTCTCTCTTCCTGCTCTGTTCTCCTCCTTTCCTGCTCTTCTCTTCCCTTTTCTCTCCTCTCCTCTCCCCCCTCCCCCCCTCTCCTCTCCTCCTCTCCTCTCCCCTCCTCTCCTCCTCTCCTCTCCCCCCCTCTCCTCTCCTCTCCTCTCCCCCCTCTCCTCTTCCTTCCTCTCCTCTCCCCTCATCTCCCCCCTCTCCTCTCCCCCTCTCCTCTCCCTTCCTCTCCCACCTCTCCTCTCCTCCTCTCCTCTCCCCTCCTCTCTCCTCCCCTCCTCTCCCCCTCTCCCTCTCCCCCTCTCCTCTCCCCCCTCTCCTCTCCTCCTCTCCCCTGCCCTCCTCTCCCCCCCCTCTCCTCTCCTCCTCTCCTCTCCCCCCTCTCCTCTCCCCCCTCTCCTCTCCCTCTCCTCTCCCCCTCTCCTCTCCCTTCCTCTCCCCTCCTCTCCTCTCCTTCTCCCTCTCCTCTCCCCTCATCTCCCCCCCTCTCCTCTCCCCCTCTCCCTTCCTCTCCTCTCCTCCTCTCCTCTCCCCTCCTCTCTCCTCCCCACCTCTCCCCCCTCTCCCTCTCCCCTCCTCTCCTCTCCCCTCCCCTCCTCTCCCCCCTCCTCCCCCCAGAGGAGGAGCTCTGCGTTCTGCGCTTTGTGAACCTGGAGGCTCATGAGAACCAGAGGGCCCACCACACGCTGGGCCTGGGCTCCCAGGGCCTGGGCTCCCAGGACCTGGTGCTCCGGCGTGGGCAGCCCTTCAGGCTCATGCTGCTGTTCCAGGGCCGGGCGTGGAGCCCCCGCACCGAGGGCCTCGTCTTCCAGGTCCTCCTGGGTACGGCAGGAACCAGAGAGAGCGCGTGTATGTGTGTGTGTGTGTGTGTGTGTGTGTATTTGACTCTGCATCATCTATCAAGGTGTATCTGATAATGGTGGTGGTCTGTTAAATGACTGTTGATCTAAATTTCTGTCACCCCCACACACACACACACACACACACACAACCCATACAGGCGGTCTAGTGGAGACGGTCCCAGTTCAGTGGTCCAGGAGTTGGTCGCCCGGCCCCGGCTGGTCGGCCCACTGCTCCCCCGGGGACGTGCATCCCATGTCAGCCACCATCCAACTGTGCTCCCCTGCTTCGGCCTCCGTGGGCCTCTACAGGCTGGCGGTGCAGATCGAGAGCCCAGCGGGCGACCGGCACTACGTGGTGGGCAGCTTCGTCCTGCTCTGCAACCCCTGGAGCAAAGGTATGGGGTCGCTATGGTTACCGGGAACGTCCAATCACGTGGCTGCAAGTCCCTTATTTCACCGGCATCGACCAATCACAGCCGCTGACTCGCGTTACATGTTACATTGGCAGTTAGGCGCTACTCGAAAGTCACTTAGAAGCGGGGCTGAGAAAAATTGAAGCATTTGATCGATATTGTGGGAATTATTCAATATTAACGGTTGACGATTCTTCTTTAACGATAACATGAGTGACTTATGATGAGCAGGGGCTGATGTGTCCTGTGTGTGTGTGGCCGTGTGTGCGTCTCCGTGTGTGTGCTGTCTATGTGTGTGTGTGTGTGTGTGTATGTGTGATGTCTCCGCGTGTGTGTGTGTATGTGTGTTTGTGTGTCTGCTGTCTCCATGTGTGTGTGTGTGAATGTTTATGCGTGTGCTGTCTCTGTGTGTGTGTGTGTGTGTGTGTGTCTTTATGCTGTCTCCGTTTGTGTGTGTCTGACGTCTCCGTGTGTGTGTTGGTTTGTGTGTGTGTGTGTGTGTGTGTGTGTGTGTCTGCCGTCTCCGTGTGTGTGTGTGTGTGTGCGCGCGCGTGTCTGTGTGTGTGTGTGTGTGCGCGTGTGTCTGTGTCTGTCTGTGCGTGTGTGTGTGTGTGTCTGTGTGTGTGTGTGTGTGTGTGTGTGTGTGTCTCCCCCCAGAGGACTCTGTGTACATGCCCCTGGAGCCTCTCCTCCAGGAGTACGTCCAGAGCGACTGCGGTCTGGTCTACATGGGGACCCCCCACAACGTCAGCAGCCGGCCCTGGGCCTTCGGCCAGGTGGGGGCACCCGCCTGTGTGTGTTGTGTTTGCATTGTGTGTGTATGCATTGAGTGTGTTATATATTGTGTACTGTGTGTTGTACATCGTGTATTGTGTGTTGTCTATCATGTATGGTGTGTGTTTTGTTTGTATTGTGTATGGGTTGTGTTTGTGTTGTGGATGTGTTGTGTTTGTGTTGTGGATTGTGTGTCTTGTATATAAAGTGTGGTGCGTTGTATTTTGTGTATGTATTGTGTGTGTGTTGTACATCGTGTACAGTGTGTTGTATATTGTGTGTGGTGTGTGTGTGTGTTGTATATTGTGTGGGGTGTTTGTATTGTGGATGTATACTGTGTGTTGTATATCGTGTGTGTGTTGTGTTTGTATTGTGTATGCATTGTGTTTGTGTTGTTTATTGTGTGTCTTGTATATTATGCATGGTGTGCGGGTTGTTTATGTGTTGTGCTTGTCTTGTGTGTGTATACTGTGTGTTGTATATCATGTGTCTTCTTCTTCTCATGCCTTGACACACCTTGGGGGGGGTTATATTCTGATTTCTGCATCTGTCCCTCCCTTTGTTGATGATGCTGCCCAAGTAGGAAAAAGACTCCACTTCTTCCAGTTGTATTTCTTCGAGTGTCATTGGATTAGAGTCTTCTTCTCTTGTATGTGATGGAGATTGTGTGAAAAGTAGTGCCAAGTCGATTACTAGGAGACACGGGAATGGGGATAACAAGCAGTGAGTCAATTAGTAGTTGTTAGTGAGTTGTCCCTCATGACTCTACAAGTCATTCCCTCATAGCTGCTTTTAATCATGTTCACTAGTTTAGTGGGCACTCCATGATTTCTCAATAGTTTCCAGGCACGCTATCGAAAGCTTTTTTCGTAGCCAACAAAGTTGATACACAATGGGGAGTTCCACTCTAAGGTTTGTTCAATGATTATGCGAAGGGTGGCAATCTGGTCGACGCGTGACCGTTATATCCTAAATCCTGCTTGTTGGTCTCTTAGTTGTTGGTCCACTACGTCTTGCATTCTATCCAGTATTATTCTATTTAGCACCTTCCCTGTTACCGAGAGTAATAATAATAATAATAATAATACATTTCATTTAGAGGCGCCTTTCAAGACACCCAAGGTCACCTTACAGAGCATATAGTCATCATACATTTTTTAAAAAACAAGACATTGTGGAAAAAAAAAAAATAATAATAATAAAATAAACATAAGCAATAAGAAATAAAAAAAAAAAAAAAAAAAAAAAAAAAAAACAGTGATCAGAGTAGTGTGATCCCTCTATAGTTGGCCCAATCTCCAAGGTCATCTTTCTTGGGGATCTTGTTAATAAAGCCCTCTTTCCAGTCTGGTGGCAGTTTTTCTTCATCCCATACCTTTCTGAAGAGTGGATATAACATTTATATGGTAGTGTCCAAGACGGCCTTTAATGCTTCTGCTTGAATATTATCTGGCCCTGCTGCTTTGCCACTCTTCAGTTTCTGCACTGCTTTCCGAATCTCATCTCTGCTAGGTGTGTCACAGCTGATGGGGAGATGGTTTTCTGCTGGTTTGTTATCTGGAGGGTTTGCTGGTGGGGGCCTGTTAAGCATCTCTTCAAAGTATTCCGCCTATCGATTTAATATTTTAAATTTAACATTTATTTATCCAGCTGAGTCCCATTGAGACCTTTAGCCTCTTTTTCAAGGGAGCCCTGCCATATAGACATAAAGATATTGCACAAAAAACATGACGAAACATAGAAACAGAGCACCTGGACGTTACACAAAAATACGACAAGACATAGAACCAGAGCATGAAGACATTGCAATTTTTTTTTACGAAACACAAAAAACGGAGCACAGAAAAGATCGGTTCAACACTGGGAAGATAAAATTACAAAAAAACTGGTAAGTCGAAGCAAGACAGATAACCCACAAGAAAACACTGAAACACAATGAAGGGTGTGTTAGTGAAAGAAGTTACAGCCATCAGATCTACGGTGTCTGAGTATTTTTTTTAAATGGCTAAGAGGAATAGCAACAGATAACTTCACATCTTTTTGAAGGAGATTACAGTACCAGGGAGCCGCAAAATTAAAAGCTGTCTTATCTAGCTCAGTCAGTGTTCTTGGAGTGTCTAAGAGTATACAATTATTTCAATGCAAACTATAAGATGAGGGCATTTGGGACAAAAGATCAGATAAATATGAAGGCAATTTGCCAATAATACCGTTTATAGATGAAAATATGTCAATGGGTCTCTGCATAATGAGAGAGAGCTAAAACCAGTCGACTTATAGAGAGAGCAATGATGAGTGCGTGATTTGGCTGTTAAGATAAAGCATAGTGCACCATGGTAAACTGTATTGAGGACTTGTAGGGTTATTGAGGCAGCATTCATGTATAAGATGTTGGCCATAATCCAATACAGGAAGAAAGATGGCATTCTGCTTGTCGATGCTGTTCTAGTAGATCTCGCAGAGGTTCATATTTGTTGGAGAGTTTGACGCTATAGTCTTCTTGAATTTGTTCTTCCCTTAGCAGGTTCACGTCGTATTTATTTCTGTTTCCGGTGTGCGCTGTCCTGTCCTTCTTTAGCGGTCTTATGCAATATCTGCTCCTCTTCTCGCTCTCACATCCTGTCGTCTTCTCTTGAACTTCTTGTTAATGCAGATGTGATCTATTTGGTTTTACCGTAACATGATCCGGTGATACCCATGTTGCCGTATGTATGTTCTTGTGGGGAAATATACTGCCTCCAACGACCAGCCTCCAATGTTTGACGCACAGATATCTAGAAGCTTCTCTCCGTTGTTGTTCATTTCTCCCAGTCCGTGTCTTCCCATCACTTCTACACATACAATGTTGTTTTTTTACTCTCGTTGCGTTCAAGTCTACCACAAGGAACGTCATATCTTTCTCTGAGTAGTTGCCCAAGATGTTTTGTAGTCTGTCGTAGAACTCATATTTTGTTCCTTCCTCATGGTTAACGGTTGATGCGTAGCATTGGATTACATTCATGCTTATATTCTCTTTTGGTGTTCTGAAAGACGCTGTAAGGATTCTTGGTCCATGTGCCTCCCACCCTATCAGTGCTCTCTGTGCTGATAGCATGAGAGCAACGCCTTCAGTATGTGGGGCATTTTTCTCTTCATGGCCTCAAAATAGCGGCATTCCTTCGCTCATGAGCCACGTCTGACCAGCTTGTGTCCATCTTGCCTCACTAATCCCCAATAGCACCAGGTTGTCACTACTCATCTCTGGTGCTATTTGAGCTGCTTTTCCTGCTTGGTGCACAGTCCTTACATTCCAGCTTCCAATCGTATGTTCTTCCTGGTTGAAAGAAGGGTTGTCGGTCTTGAGGCTTCCAGGAGCACCCGGCTTACACCACAACGTCATAGGTCTTCGGGTGTTTGTGTTTTATATCGTGTACTGTGTGTTGTATATTGTGTACTCTGTGTTGAATATTGTGTACTGTGTGGTGTATATCGTGTATTGTGTGTTGTATATCGTGTATGGTGTGTGTGTTGTTTTTGTATTGCATATCGTGTTCTGTGCGTTGTATATCGTGTGTGGCGTGTTTGTATTGTGTATTGTGTTGTGGTTGCATTGTGTACTGTGTGTTGTATATCCCGTGTGTGTGTGTTCCCAGTACGAGCCCCTGGTGTTGGAGGCGTGTCTGAGCCTGCTCCAGGTGAGTCCTCAGCACCTGCGTAGCGAGCAGGTGGACTACGTGAGGCGCTCGGACCCCGTCTACCTGAGCAGGGTGGTCTGTGCCATGGTGAGGACCTCCTTACAGCCTCCATGCAATTACCTCGGGATCGATGATACCTGCTCCTTAACGACCGGTCTCTGTACTGTCTAACCCCTACCTGCTCCTTAACGACCGGTCTCTGTACTGTCTAACCCCTACCTGCTCCTTAATGAGCTGTCTCTGTACTGTCTAACCCCTACCTGCTCCTTAATGACCTGTATCTACTGTCTAACCCCTACCTGCTCCTTAATGACCTGTCTCTGTACTGTCTAACCCCTACCTGTTCTTAATGACCTGTCTCTGTACTGTCTAACCCCTACCTGCTCCTTAATGACCCGTCTCTGTACTGTCTAACCCCTACCTGCTCCTTAATGACCTGTCTCTGTACTGTCCAACCCCTACCTGCTCCTTAATGACCTGTCTCTGTACTGTCTAACCCCTACCTGCTCCTTAATGACCTGTCTCTGTACTGTCTAACTCCTACCTGCTCCTTAATGACCTGTCTCTGTACTGTCTAACTCCTACCTGCTCCTTAATGACCCGTCTCTGTACTGTCTAACCCCTACCTGCTCCTTAATGTCCTGTCTCTGTACTGTCTAACCCCTACCTGCTCCTTAATGACCTGTCTCTGTACTGTATAACCCCTACCTGCTCCTTAATGACCTGTCTCTGTACTGTCTAACCCCTACCTGCTCCTTAATGACCTGTCTCTGTGCTGTCTAACCCCTACCTGCTCCTTAATGACCTGTCTCTGTACTGTCTAACCCCTACCTGCTCCTTAATGACCCGTCTCTGTACTGTATAACCCCTACCTGCTCCTTAATGAAATGCATCGGAATTCACTGTAAGCATTTTATTTGGATAAGAGCAGCCACTAAATTACTAAATGGTGAATATATATTCGATTCTAAGGCATATTCACCAGAAAAGTGAAAACCATCAATGTTGTTCGATGAAAACGTTCTGAACCCGAGGCTCAGAGGAGGTCCGGGGGGCTGAACCCAGGAGGTCCCCCCCGTCAGCCAGAGGCCTGTGCTCCCGCCCCGACTACCCGCTCCCCCTGTCCGCGACGGGCCTTCCCCCTGACGTAGCGACGGGGGGGGCGGGGCCGGCGCAGCGCTGGGTCCCGCCCCCCCCCCTCACCTCTCGCTCCCCCCGGCCAGGTGAACTGTAACGACGACCGCGGCGTGCTCCAGGGGAAGTGGGACGGGCGGTACGGCGGGGGCGTGGCGCCCACCGAGTGGAACGGCAGCGCCGAAATCCTGACCCGCTGGGCCGGCTCCGACTTCAGGCCCGTCCGCTACGGCCAGTGCTGGGTGTTCGCCTGCGTCCTCTGCACAGGTGGGTGGAGCTGGTGGTGGGTGGAGCTGGTGGTGTAGGGGGTGGAGATGATGTAGTTGTGGATGGGACTGCTTGGTGGTGGTGGTGGTTAATGTGGGAGTCTGGGGTCTCACTTCCCCAGCCTAAAATTTTTTTTTTTGTGTGGTTCCGGTTTCCGACCGACCCTGTCAATTTATGTGCGACCCGAATTATTTTATGAGCTTTATAAAAATAAATAAAAATAATAATAATATTTTTTTTTTTGGATGCAAACTATAATTACGTTTTGGTACAGCACCTCTTCATTCTGTACAAGGATGAGCGAATTTTCTCGTTTTTAATTGAAAACAACCTACCAATCATTCGCTGCCGCTGGAAAAAATAAAATAAAAAAATAAAATAAATTCCCAACCTACCCATGACCTCAACTGACAACCAACAGGAACCACATGTTTTTTTTTTTTAGGCCTGACCAGGTTATCTCACCCCCAGTAACAGGGTTGTGGGTGATGGGGGTCCCGTCCCAGTTCCTCCACCCAGTAACAGCGTCTCTCCCCGTCCCCCCCCCTCAGTGATGCGGGTGCTGGGGGTCCCGTCCCGCGTGGTGACGGTCTTCAACGCGGCCCATGACACCAACGGGAACCTGGTGATCGAGGAGGTGTTCACCCGGCGGGGGGAGAAGTGCCCGCGGCGCTCCAGGGACAGCGTCTGGTGGGTTTGGCCGCGGTCGCCACGGTGACCGCGTGATGCCGTCGCCACGGTGACCGCGTGATGCCGTCGCCACGGTGGCGACGGCATCACGCGGTCACCGTGGCGATGGCATCGCACGGCCTGTCGTGGGTAGGACCTCCGGAGGTCCTCCCCACGAATGGTGGGTCAGACTGGTTTCAACCCAGTAAGGACTCTCCATTCTATATCGATCAATCCCGCCAAAGTGGCACTACCAAAATGTAAAGCACTACAAGGCACCGTAATAAGAAATGTTCTCTGTTTTGTCCTCATTTTGTCTACAATCCGCTTAAAACGTCAGCATGGAAAGTCCAGAGACATCCGTCTGAGGGAAGCCCCTGGCAGCGTTGTAGTCTCACGCTGATGCACACTGTCGGTCTGACGATGCCTTTTCAAACGCTCTGCCGCACCGTGCAACTCGAGTGGAAGTCGAAAAGACAGCTTCTGAATGTTATGTTATTTTTGATATGGGGATATTATTTAGATAATGTCGTCAACTGATATGGTGTGAGTGTTGGATTCAATTTCAGTATTACAATTTTTGTGTGTGTGTACCTGTGTGTGTGTGTGTGTGTGTGTGTAGGAACTTCCATGTGTGGGTGGAGTGCTGGATGGAGAGGCCAGACCTGGGCTCCAGGTTCGGGGGCTGGCAGGTGCTGGACCCCACCCCCCAGGAGAGGAGTGCAGGTAGGCCCCCCACTCAGACTCACACCCTATAGCTACACCCCCCGCCCGCCCCACAGTCCTCCGTACAGGGAGGGGGGCGAGGAGGGCGAGGTGCGCGGGGGGGGGGGGGGGGGGACACGATGCGTGTCTTACGGGGCACAATGGAGGCTCTGCGCTCTGATTGGTTGAGAATGGGGAGTCTGACCCCCCCCCCCCCCCAGTTGAGTGAGGGATTTGGAAAAGCCTGGTGTGCTCACTGCTGGGAGCATGACCTAGCAGGAGGAATCAACTGGACCCCCGCAGTGACCAGGGTGTCAGGGTGTCTCCCCCCCCCTCCCCCTCCCCCTCCCCTCAGTGAGCTCCTGCTGTGCTCCAGCAGCAGGTATATCAGAGCTGTCTCCGTGCCGTGTGACGGTGGAGGATGGAGGGTGTGGCTGGACAGACAGGGGGTGACGGTCTCCCCCCCCACCCAGGGGAGTTCTGCTGCGGGCCGGCCCCGGTCTGGGCGGTGCGGCGTGCGGCGGTGGGGGGTCCCCTACGACACGGCCTTCGTGTTCGCGGCGGTGGACGCCGACGTGGTGCGGGTGATCCTGGACCGGGACGGGGTCCTCGGGCGGTCGGTGGACCGGACCTCCGTGGGGCAGCTCGTCTGCACCAAGACCCCCGGGGCCGACCGGCCGGAGGACCTCACGCGCCTGTACAAGGGCCCCACCGGTGAGGCCAGGGGCCCGCAGCGTCAATGTGTGTGAGTGTGTGTGTGTGAGTGAATTCCAACTGATAACTGTGTGTGTGCGTGTGCGTGTGCGTGTGCGTGTGTGTATGAGTATGAGTGTGAGTGAATTCCACCTGATAATTGTGTGTGTGTGTGTGTGTTTGTGTGTGTTTTCTGTGTATGAGTATGAGTGTGAGTGAATTCAACCTGATGACTGTGTGTGTGTGTGTGTTTGTGTTTGTATGTGTGTGTGTGTGTGTGTTTCTGTGTATGAGTATGAGTGTGAGTGAATTCAACCTGATGACTGAGTGACTGAGTGACTGAGTGAGAATGTACTGTATACTTAACAGTATATTTATATTTCGTACTGTTCGTCTTGTGCTTTCTTTTTATATATATTAACGATAGGTTAGGTGTTGAGTGTTGACTTTGAGAGCAAAGGGTTAACCAAAGTCAAATTCCTTGTTAGTTACGCAAACCTGACCAACAAAGCTGAATCGGAATCGGAATGTTCCTTGATAACAGTGTGTGTGTGTGTGTGTGTGTGTGTGTGTGTGTGTGTGTGTGTGTGTGTGTGTGTGTGTGTAAACCTTTCAATTAGAATCCAGTCACTAACTAGAATCAAGCGGAACACTTTTTGTGCAAACATTTGATGTCATTTTTTCGTAATTTCTCTGCCTAATCATTTCTGGTTGTTTTTCATTATTCCATATTAGGGGCCAAGCGAAATCTCGATTCTACGGCTAAGTGGGCAGCTGAAACAGGTTAGCACGCTAAAGACATTAATACAAGTTCCCGAGACTTTGAGGTCACACTTTCACGCAAGACTGGTTTGAGATTAGATCTCTCTCTCTCTCTCTCTCTCGCTCTCTCTCTCTCTCTCGCTCTCTCTCTCTCTCTCTCTCTCTCTCTCCCCCCCCCCAAGGTCTCTCGCCAGCCTCAGCGTGTCGCTGGCGCTAGAGGAAGTCCCTGCGCTGGGCAGGAGCATCCGCCTGTGCGTCAGCCTGAGCAACCGCTGCGGTCGCCGTCGGTTACTGCGGTGGCACCTCCACG
>NC_082382.1:23740122-23747622 GCF_031168955.1 Gadus macrocephalus
GTGATTCTGAACATATTGCCCTATTTGGTCATAAATAAGGATAATTCCTCATACTGCAGTAGCAGACCACAGTGGTTAAGCCCTGTGGTGTGGTTCGTATGTGTGTGTGTGTACTCACGGTCTAACGTGCACGTACAACAACCCAAACCGCAGCTTCCCCTTGACATACAGCCCCAATCCGCTGGTAGGATCGTCTTAGCAGAGCTGATTCACCACAAAAACCTCCACCATGGAGGGAGGGAGGGAGGGAGGGGGAGAGAGCGAGATAGAGCCAGAGAGAGCAAATCTTAAAAGGCAGAGTGAAAGAGAGGGAGGAAGTGAGAGACAGACAGAGAAAGTGTGAGAGAGACAGAGCACAGAGACGGAGAATGCATGAAGAGCAAATGTCAACAGAATTAAGTAAGAGAGCGAAAAGAAGTAAGAAAGTGAGAAAGAGAGAAAGAGGGTGAGACCGAAAGAAAGTCAGAGACACAGAGAGAGAGAGATCGCGTCTTCAGCACGTCATCTTCTCCAGCCCTCCTGTGGCTTTGTATTCCTTCAACAGCCAACACCCCAGCCAGGGATTATGGGAGATGGTGTTTCTTGGCTGCGGTTGAGAGCAGCGGGGGAGAAGCTGGCCCCCAGAGCTCCAACAATAGAGTCCAGAACCCCTCCTGGCTCTCCTCACACAAAAACCAATCTCACTGAATGCAGATCTTCTCTGGCTTGTCTTCTCTAACTTCACTACCTCACGTAAAAGTCAAACTCAGAACAAAACTCCTCATGGCAGGAATTTCGGAGAACTGGTGCTGCTGGGAAGGTTATCCACTCTTTGAGACTACTGATGCTGTGAAGTCATCATTGTTTCTCGTGTGAATTTAAACTCAAGTGAATTTAAACTCAATTGCACACCTTACTGAGGGACGGACACACAGACCACAGAACCATAAATAAAAGTGAACGTTGCCATGGTGACAGCGGATACTTATCTAAAGTGAGTGTCTATCGTCAGTAAGGTTCTTTGTTTAGCCCGTCACCACGGTGACGGTCTCCCGAGGGCTTCACGGCCCACGCTGGACCACGACCCTCGAACGGTACACGGTCGATATCTCCCCGCCCCTTGAGGAGGCCCCGCTGCATCATGGGAAGGCAGCAGGCGAGGCGCGGGGGAGCCCCGAGCCCACGGGCGGTGCTCACCCAGCGTGTTGTAGACGCCGTCCGCCTCCTCCTTCACCTGCTCGTCCAGACGCTCCATGTTCTGCACCAGCAGGGCCACCACCTGACCCTCCAGCTTGTAGGAGACACACACACACACGTTACCATAGGAACCCAGACCACCTGGCCCTCCAGCTGTAGGAGACACACACACACACACGTTACCATAGGAACCCAGACCACCTGACCCTCCAGCTGTAGGAGACACACACACACACGTTACCATAGGAACCCAGACCACCTGGCCCTCCAGCTGTAGCACACATACACACACACGTTACCATAGGAACCCAGACCACCTGACCCTCCAGCTGTAGGACACACACACACACACACACACACACACACACACACACACACACACACACACACACGTTACCATAGGAACCCAGACCACCTGATCCTCCAGCTGTAGCACACATACACACACACGTTACCATAGAACCCAGACCACCTGATCCTCCAGCTGTAGCACACACACACACACACACACACACACACACACACACACACACACACACACACACACACACACACACACACACACACACACACACACACACACACACACACACACACACACACACACACACACGTTATCATAGGAACCCAGACAACCTGGCCCTCCAGCTTTAGCACACACACACACACACACACACACAGACACACACGTTACCATAGGAACCCCGAATTGTTATTTACTTCAATATGAAACAAATAAAGAAAAATGCGTATCTCTCACACACACACAAACCCAGTACCCTTTCAAATTACTCATCATAGGCCCATGGCCGGAACACATTAATAGATGAATTATTATTGTGTTATGACAAAAAGACAGACAGACAGACAGACCGCACTGACAGACAGACGGCACTGACAGAAAGACAGACGGCACTGACAGAAAGACAGACAGACAGACAGACAGACAGAGGGTCAGACAGACAGACAGGCAGACAGACAGACAGACAGGCCTCACCAGGGCGTCGATGAGCACCTCGGCCCCCTCCTCGCTCTCCTGCAGCGTGTCGATGTCCGTCAGCTCCTGCAGCAGGTCCACCACCGCGATGGCGATATGTGGTGCCCCGTTAAGGTCACTTCCTGCATTGTCACTTCCTGTGGGCCGCATTGTCTATTCTACAGCAAGCACAGCGCCGACCGCAGCCACAACACACTGGACGCGTCTGCTCTGCGTCCGAGGTTAACTGGCGTGTGTGCCTGCGTGTCGTTGTGACTTCTATATTTAACTTTAAGGCCCAATCCCATTTCTACCCCTTACCCTTACCCCTCCCCCTTGTTTTGAAGGGGTAAGGGGTAGAAATGGGATTGGGCCTTAGGCCGAATCCCATTTCTACCCCTTACCCCTTCCCCTTACCCCTTCAAAACAAGGGGGAGGGGTAAGGGGAAGGGGTAAGGGGTAGAAATGGGATTGGGCCTAAGTCATATCAATACTAAAAAAAAACGTCATCTAATATCAATCTTAATCGATGTAAACATGACCTCTTAAACACACATGAGACACATGACACATGAGAATAAAACATGAATGGAATCCGCCCAGAGGACGGAGGTAAACCCCAGGTCTGTCCCGAGTAGGGGGCAGTGGCGGTCCGTGGTGGAGGATATCAGTGTTCTCGTGGCTCAGCAGGCCCAGCAGGGAGTGCACGGCGTTGAGCTCCACCAGCAGGTGGTACAGGTCAGGCATGGTGGCCACCACGTGCATCTCCTGGATGATGTCGTTCAGGTCCAGCTCCGCCTCCATGAACCTGCAGCACAGAGGGGGGGCGATAGGGTGGGGGGGGGTTACAACAGGTCGAACCATGGGAATAAAGCACACGCACAGTGCATAGGTTTAAGACAGTCATAAAATAAAACTTTATCTGACGGACAATATTGGTCCGTTTCCTGTTGGGGGAACGGGTTCTTTTATCCGGAAACTTGCGGCAACATTGTCATTTCTTTGTTTATCAATTTTAACATCAAATGTCCTGCTGAACGTCATCGCATCACTCCACCACCAGCCATTATGGGAACAGCAGTAGTTAGCTCTGATACTCTGCGATACATATCCAACACAATGAATGGTAGCCATAAAAATACTAAAGTATAAAATATGGCCTTTGTATTCCTATGATAATCTAATGAGTAGGATGTTTACTAGAGAACCATAATAACTGACTGCGTAAATTAAGTTGGAAGAGGAAATGTTGGGAAAAGTATGGTCACTGAAGTCCATTGAAAATGTGTGGGTTAAGTAGGACGACTGGAGTAAATGTGTAGGTTAAGGGGGACGACTGGAGTCCTAAATGTGTAGGTTAAGGGGGACGACTGGAGTCCTAAATGTGTAGGTTAAGGGGGACGACTGGAGTCCTAAATGTGTAGGTTAAGGGGGACGACTGGAGTCCTAAATGTGTAGGTTAAGGGGATGACTGGAGTCCTAAATGTGTAGGTTAAGGGGACGACTGGAGTCCTAAATGTGTAGGTTAAGGGGACGACTGGAGTCCTAAATGTGTAGGTTAAGGGGGACGACTGGAGTCCTAAATGTGTAGGTTAAGGGGGACGACTTGAGTCCTTAATGTGTAGGTTAAGGGGGTGACTGGAGTCCGAAATGTGTCGGTTAAGTAGGATGACTGTAGTCCTTAAGGTGTAGGTTAAGGGGGGGGGCTGAGTTTGGCGCTCACTTCTCGGGGTTGTCTGGGAACTTGATCCTCAGCTCCTGGTTCTTGTAGGATCTCTTCTCAAAGGTGAGGATCATCTTCTTCACGGAGCTCTCGTCCACCGGCTCGCCCTGCAGACCAGAAGTAGAGCCCAGATGAAAAAAACAGAAAATAGAGTTGGCAATACTGAGACGCCTCGCCCAGATTCGTTCACACGTGTACAACAAATAGCGCACGAATCCAGTCCTGTATTTAGTGCCCTACTTAAGACCCATACGTCCCCCCAAAGGAAGTGCGCAACTTGATAACATAAATTGCATTAAAATATCCCACAATGCATAGCGGTTCTCATTTTCATTGATTCATACGGTGACATCGAACACCTGTTGGCTTGTATGCGCACGTCAGATTCCCTCAATAGTTTAATATCCTGTCTTCAGTAGAAGTAGGGAATGAGGGATTGGGGAAAGAGGGAGTCTGGTCAAGGAGAGAAGGCGTTCTCTCCTGAGACTTCGGTGGCCATGACCGTGAGCTGATATTAAGAGCGTTGCCGCATTCTTAAAGGGCACACAGAAGGAGACTTCGGGTACTCCACAACGAGCAGGTGATTAACTTGATTACAGCGAAAAGGCCACACTGTGGGGCTTAAACGCCGATATAGCGTCATTGGGATAATGACAGGGGTGCGAAATTACACTCTTCTGGCATTATAGACCATTAAAGCACTTAGCTCGGAGCCGTTCAGCGGGCGCGGGTGGATTCACAGGGGGTGAGAGAAATCAACCTCAACAGCTTTAAAAGGTTTCGGGGCAAAACCTAATTGCATTAAACAGCGCAACCTTTAACGTTTCTATAAAACAGGTGGTAGCCGCTCTACTTTACTTTCGTGCGTGATGCCAATCTGGATGGGAGAACTAGGATGGAAGCTCAGTGAAATAAAGCTTGGTTGCTGGCGGTTCATATCACATCACAACTGCTAATATGATGGATAGCTAAACACAGTCAAAGGGGAGTTTTATCATAATACACAACAAACAATACAAGGGAACTTTTTTGTGATTACTCGGTAATTAATCAGCATCAATATTAACCGTTATAAATAAAACAGCCAACTTACTATTTAAAAGCCCATATCGCGCCCTGTTTGACCCCATGCCTGCTCATTGCCCCCCGCATAATAAACAAACACATGAACGTGAAACCATGAAGGTATGAAATAATGATAGAAGAAACGATGGAAGGAAGGAAGGAACAAACTTAGGATGGACGTCAGTCAAGGAGGAAAGGAAGGAAGTACGAAAGGAAGCAAGGAAAGAAGGAACAACCAAATAAAGGAGGGCACAAACTTTGATGAAGGAAGGAAGTAAAGGTAGAAAGTAGGGAAGGATGGAAGGATGGAAGTGAAGGTAGGAAGAAGGTAAGGATGGAAGTGAAGATAGGAAAAAGGTAAGGATGGAAGTGAAGGTAGGAAGCGGGAAAGACGGAAGCGAAGGTAGGAAGGGAAGGTAGGAAGGGGGAAGGACGGAAGCGAAGGTAGGAAGAAGGGAAGGATAGAAGTGAAGGTAGGAAGAAGGAATCCATAAAGGAAGGGAGGAACAAGCTTAGGCAGGAAGAAGGGAACAAACACAAAGGACTGAGGTTAGGTAACAAGGACGGAAGGAAAGGAAACCAATCGACTTACCTCAGGTTCCTCTTCCGAGTCCATCAGCTTCTCCAGGATCCTCTTCCTGTCTTCGCTGGTGTCCTCCTGGTCCGGGTCGTCCCCAGGTCCTAGTGCTGCATCTCTGTGGCGGGCTAGATCCCTAGCCCCCTTCAGCTGCTTACCGCCTCTGGCCTCCTCGCCTCCTCCCTCCTCGTCCCGGATTCTCTTCGCTCCTCTGTCGGGCTGGCGGTCAGACAGAGGAAGGGGTTAGGAGACGAAACGGGCACTCAGCTCAAGGTGGACTTTTCAAAAGTCTAGAAGGGTAGGGGGTACACTGAGTATTCTGAGGGGAACCTACCCTGTTCTGGGAAACGAGTAGCACACACGTAATCTACCTTGAGTCATTCTCTTTGGTACACTTGAAAAATTGTGCAAATATTGCTCACTTCTTATTCACTTTTACTGTGCATTTTGTTGTTTGTCTGTTGACTGATTTCGGGAGCTACTGGATACCTGAATTTCCCCAAGGGGATGAATAAAGAATCTATCTGTTCATCTTCCATCCAATGAAACTTTGAATGAATTCAGATCAACGTCATCAAGGAGCAGGTAGGAATATCTGGCTCTAGGAAGCCCCGTAGATAGACTAAGGACATTGGGGATCAAAGCCAGTACCTCTCGGCTGGGGGTAAATCTCTCTTACCACTACTCATTACTGTACACCAAAAAATTATCAACGCAAAACGTAATGAATGAATAAGACGCACAAAAGCAAAGCACAGAAAAGCAACATGGCCATGGACGGAGGGGTAAGTTTCATGCATTTCCACTCAACATGTGTACAGCTCAGTAATTAAATAGCTCCAATAGGACTGAAAAGACAAATGTGCACTTCAGTTAGATTATCTTAATCAGATTTTACTTCTGATAGTTTCTACTATTAATTCACAGAATGGACAGAACCCGCCTTGGACTTCCGCACCACTAAAGATAACTAATAACGAATATCCACGACACACAGAATAATTTTATTTTATATGTACTATGTTTACACACATCAGTCAAGATACATTTAAATACACTAAATAAAATAACACGTAGGTAACACGAAACCAGGTTAACTGCCTGGTAACCAAACAGCACTCACACATCACAGCCTTTTCAGAGCAGCACTCAACATACGGTGATATACCATGATAGAATACATAGTTTAGGCCATAAAGGTGAACAGTAAATGTTGTCAGGTGACCATGTTAGCGTTCTAGGTTTGTGTTTGTGTGACAACGCCAGGCTCAGAATGAATGAACGTCGCCACCATGTGCGTCCACACAGAAACATCCAGTCCAGACAACATCTACCTGGTAGTTGAGGAGTTCGCCCACGTCCATGTCGGCAGGTCGGTCAACTTAATGTAAATGTAGAAAGTATATCGCTGAACAGTTCACCGAGGGACCGGTTGTTGTTAGCTACCCGGCTAACTTTCCTCACGCTATGATGCTTGCCGTAAAGTGTGTCTGCTGTAAAGGGTTTCTGCTCGTTGTCGCGGCGTCGGCAGGATGTCGTGAAGCAGCAGTCGACCAACCACCCCACGCGCCGCACTCGATTTGGTTTGATTTGGTTTTGGTTTTATTATTTTTTATTAAATCAACACATGTACGGGGCACAAATGCATTGAGGGTTTGTTGATAGTGGTGGGAAACACATTACAAGTAGAAAAATAAAGCTGTGTTTTATTAATTGTAGGGGTCCAACAAGTTTTGTGGCCCCGTATTAATTATATTAGTTGGGAGATGTGAAGGCTCTTTGGACGGTGAAGGTTGCACACCCCTGAGTTAGGGGCCCCCAGTTAAAGTAATGTGGATAAATGTAAAAAAATATATATATCATTTTAGTGATAATACATGAATAGTTCTTTTTTTTGAGTAGTTACTAGTTAGTATCAAAAAAGTAAAAGTAGTGCTTTTTAATACTTACTAGTTACTAGCTAACCACTAAGCTCTACATGAC
>NC_082382.1:23755122-23762622 GCF_031168955.1 Gadus macrocephalus
CCCTTCACACACACACACACACACACACAGACCCCACGTACGAACACAGACACGCACACACACACCAACACAGATATCCACGTGCAGATATGCAGATAAGCGAAGGCATGACTGTGAGTGAGCGCGCGCGTGTGTGTGTGTGTGTGTGTGTGTGTGTGTGTGTGTGTGTGTGTGTGTGTGTGTGTGTGTGTGTGTGTGTGTGTGTGTGTGTGTGTGTGTGTGTGTGAGCACTCGACATGAGCATGCATACCAATTCATGGTGCTGAAGGTGGTTGCCATAGTAACGTCAGGGATGGATACATCGAGGGGTTTGGTCAAGGCCTTCTGAATTGGCTGCGGTGCTTCATGTATGAAAGCAGACTGACGAAGACGCAACGCAGCGAGTCTGACTCAGTGAAACACACAACACTCTGCGCTGTAGAGGCAGGCCCGTGTGTGCATTTTTTGCATGCCAGCGTGTGGTTACATGCATGTGTGTGTGTGTTTTTATACTACAATAAGTTATGTTAATGTTATCGACCCCTCAGCTCATAGCTCCGGTATTCAAAGTATTCGGAATGAACACTATTGTGTCCTTCACTCTCTCACACACACACACATCTCTCACACACACACACACACACACACACACACACACACACACACACACACACACACACACACACACACACACACACACACACACACACAGACACACAGACACACGCTTACACACACACACACACACACACACACACACACACACACACACAAATTCACACACACATATACACACGTTTGCCGGCTGTCACGCCCACTTCTGACACCATCACAGATAAACTGATGGAATGATTTTCTTCTTCAGTGGTTTTTCTGCTCCCAAGGGGCTGAGCTGGTGGGTGGGGGTGTGAGGATGGGGGTGAAGATGGCGGGGGTGTACCAGGGGAGGTCGTAAATGGAATCTCCTGTGATTGGTTAATGTCCTTTTTTCACTCTCTGTCAATGTCACTTCTGTGTTCTGCTGCTTTACGAGTGGAAAATTTAAATGTTCCTCCAGGTGAAAAATTTAAGGATTGCGATATATTTATATATATACATATATAAATATATATTAGGGCTGTCAGTTAAACGCGTTATTAACGGCGTTAACGCAGTCCAATTTTAACTGCGTAAATTTTTTGATCGCGCGATTAACGCAAATTCATATTTAAAAAAAATAAAAAGATTATTATTTTTTTTTTTTTGGCTCAAAACAAAGAAGCAGTAGCCTGACTGCTATGTTCAAGGCAGTATGTTTGTATGTTCATCGTTTAATTGCACTATAGGCTTTTTTTGTATCTTCCTGTTTTGATCAGTATGCCAATGTTGGTATCAATAAAAAAACATTTGCACAAGGCAAGCCGATGCACTTCTCCATGTTGATAAGAGCATTCAAATTAGAACAATTAATGGGGCAAAGAAATCAAGGGATATTTAGCATAGAAAAAAGATTTGCGATTAATCGTGAGTTAGCTATGACAATAATACGATTAATCGCGATTAAATATTTTAATCGCTTGACAGCCCTAATATATATTTATATTTATACACGTTCGATCAAACAGGCAACATTTTGGTGTAACACCCAGGTGGACAGACCACCCTGACAGCCCATCCGGATTACTGAGGTGTTTGTATTATGGGATACAGTAAAATAAGAAAACACCATCATTAGTTACTCTTCCCTCCAACAAATCCCATCTCTCCCTCTCTCCCTCACAGATGCACGCATACATGCACACGGGCATAGACACATTCAAACACATGCAAACACACACACAGAGACACAGCAAACACACACACAGACCCAGAGACACAACCACAGTACACACAAGCACACATAAACACATGCGCACACACACATATACAGACACTTACGCACACAGAGACACTTACGCACAAGCACACACACACGCACAGACAGACACACACGCACACACATACAGAGTCACATGTACACACACACACAGACACAAGCACACATAGACACACACAAACACACGCACACACGGACAAAGAGACACACGCACACAGGCAGAGAGGCACAACATCACACACACACTAACACAGAGACAAACGATCACACAAACACACACACACGGACACAGAGACACATGCTCACACACACACACACAGACACACACACACGCACACGGACACGCACACACACACGCACACACACACACACACACACACCAAAAGCCACTGTTATCATGTCTGGCGACGGGTAAAACCAATAAACAGCACCCGGGGTCTGAGAACAGATGCCAGCCCGACAGGAAGTGGAGGAAGCAGAATGAACACGCCAAGCGCCGCTAAACGGCGTCTGGGAGCCGGAGAACCCGTTTAGCGAGCTGGCACCGGCCCCCCTCGTTCCCGCGGCGTCCAACTCCCACCCCCCCCCTCCCCCCATGTCCCGTCCCACCTCACCGCCTCCATTTTGTCTCCCTGCGTCATTCCTCTTGGGGGAGAATCACGGGTTCGATGCCAGCTGCTTCCCGGCGCCTGCCGCCTGAAGCTCAGCCAGAAGAACCCATCCGATTCTTCTTCTTCTTCTTCTTCTTCTTCTTCTTCTTCTTCTTCTCCTTCTGCTGGCAGACGGCAGACGACGCCTCTGATGGGAGGCTTCTTCCTGTGGAGAGCAGCTCTCAGGAAGTCCTACTGGGACAGGTCTCAGATCAGGAGTTAGAGAGTTAGACAGGTCTCACATCAGGAGTTAGAGAGTTAGACAGGCCTCAGATCAGGAGTTAGAGAGTTAGACAGGTCTCACATCAGGAGTTAGAGAGTTAGACAGGTCTCAGATCAGGAGTTAGAGAGTTAGACAGGTCTCACATCAGGAGTTAGAGAGTTAGACAGGTCTCAGATCAGGAGTTAGAGAGTTAGACAGGTCTCACATCAGGAGTTAGAGAGTTAGACAGGCCTCAGATCAGGAGTTAGAGAGTTAGACAGGTCTCAGATCAGGAGTTAGAGAGTTAGACAGGTCTCAGATCAGGAGTTAGAGAGTTAGACAGGTCTCACATCAGGAGTTAGAGAGTTAGACAGGTCTCAGATCAGGAGTTAGAGAGTTAGACAGGTCTCAGATCAGGAGTTAGAGAGTTAGACAGGTCTCAGATCAGGAGTTAGAGAGTTAGACAGGTCTCAGATCAGGAGTTAGAGAGTTAGACAGGCCTCAGATCAGGAGTTAGAGAGTTAGACAGGCCTCAGATCAGGAGTTAGAGAGTTAGACAGGCCTCAGATCAGGAGTTAGAGAGTTAGACAGGTCTCAGATCAGGACTTAGAGAGTTAGACAGGCCTCAGATCAGGAGTTAGAGAGTTAGACAGCGCTCAGATCAGGAGTTAGAGAGTTAGACAGGTCTCAGATCAGGAGTTAGAGAGTTAGACAGGCCTCAGATCAGGAGTTAGAGAGTTAGACAGGCCTCAGATCAGGAGTTAGAGAGTTAGACAGGCCTCAGATCAGGAGTTAGACAGGTCTCAGATCAGGAGTTAGAGAGTTAGACAGGTCTCAGATCAGGAGTTAGAGAGTTAGACAGGCCTCAGATCAGGAGTTAGAGAGTTAGACAGGCCTCAGATCAGGAGTTAGACAGGTCTCAGATCAGGAGTTAGAGAGTTAGACAGGTCTCATATCAGGAGTTAGAGAGTTAGACAGGTCTCAGATCAGGAGTTAGAGAGTTAGACAGGCCTCAGATCAGGAGTTAGAGAGTTAGACAGGCCTCAGATCAGGAGTTAGAGAGTTAGACAGGTCTCAGATCAGGAGTTAGAGAGTTAGACAGGTCTCAGATCAGGAGTTAGAGAGTTAGACAGGCCTCAGATCAGGAGTTAGAGAGTTAGACAGCGCTCAGATCAGGAGTTAGAGAGTTAGACAGGTCTCAGATCAGGAGTTAGAGAGTTAGACAGGCCTCAGATCAGGAGTTAGAGAGTTAGACAGCGCTCAGATCAGGAGTTAGAGAGTTAGACAGGCCTCAGATCAGGAGTTAGAGAGTTAGACAGGCCTCAGATCAGGAGTTAGACAGGTTTCAGATCAGGAGTTAGAGAGTTAGACAGCGCTCAGATCAGGAGTTAGACAGGTTTCAGATCAGGAGTTAGAGAGTAAGAAAGGTCTCAGATCAGGAGTGAGACAGGTATCAGATCAGGAGTTAGACAGGTTTCAGATCAGGAGTGAGACCGGTATCAGATCAGGAGTTAGACAGGTTTCAGATCAGGAGTCAAACAGGTTTCAGATCAGGAGTTAGACAGGTTTCAGATCAGGAGTCAAACAGGTTTCAGATCAGGAGTTAGTGTACTAACACTAACACCGTGACCTAGGCCCGGGCACAAGTCTCCCGCCGTGCCCCGTGAATGAATGATTGAATGTCCAATCCAACCATTTCTTCCTCAACTCTTCTTTCTTGGCCACGAGATGCAACATGGAATTGTTGTCTGTTGTCTGCACTGGGACTGTTTTAGCGGCTCCACATTGAACTGATCTTTGATTTGCTTTTGGATTGAAGGTTTTTCTGTTGCCAATCCACTATTTCTTCAGCTTTAATCCTTTTAATTGCAGTGTTTGCCCTGTATATTGTATATTAAACCCACATTTTAAATCATCTAACCTTTAATATTAAATAAAATTAGTATTTTAGCATTGGCCTAAGACAAAGATATCTATTTCAAACATGTAAACAGAATAATCTGTGCATTGCTGATATTATTATTAAGTGATGCAACAAACGTCCCACTGACGCACAGTGTCTCTTTAAGCGGAAGTGGAAAGTACCATGACGTTAAAGACTTCCTGCTGATCAAAGCTGCTCTTAAGACTTCGACATGCAGTCACACAAAACGCACAGAGAGACAACCACCGACAGGGCTAGGACGATGAGTTAAACTCTGTCGAAACAGCTTAGACCAGAATATGGCTGAGGACGTGATTTACGCAACGCCCAACATGATGACCAAGGCCAGGTACACACAAGGAGAGAGAGAGGAGAGGATCTACGCTAGCCTAGAGAGCCTCGGAGATCCACACCAGGACTCTGTGGGGACAGAGGAGTCCTCCAAGTCTCTGGGAACAGGAAGAAGTCAGCGGCCGGACGCTGTGAGCCCTCCTTGGTGTCCTATCAGGGCTGTTGTGGTGCTTCTGGGCCTACTGTCTGTGGTCCTGCTGGCTGGACTGCTTGGGTTGGCCGTTAAATACAGGACTGTCAAGGAGAAGACTGTAAGCATGGACAGAGACATGGAGCAACTTCTTCTAACGCTGAAGAATCTGACGGAACAGAGCACTGCTTTGTAAACAGGAATGTCCAGATGGTTGGGTAAAGTTTGGTTGTAAATGTTACATGATTTCCATCGAGTGGCAATCCTGGAATGAGAGCAGGGAGTTCTGTGTTTCCCGCGGAGCAGATCTGGTGGTTGTGGACAGTAAAGAGGAGATGGACTTTATTAGCAGGTACGGCTCATTCATCTGGCTAGGAGCAACACAAGAGGCCGGTGAAGGGACGTGGAGATGGGTTGATGGGACCGTCCTGTCACTGGATGACCCCTCCTGGAGCCGAGGGGGACCTCAAGGGGGTGAGGACAAGAACTGCTTAAAGATGATCAAGAAGCAGAAACAATATAATTGGACGGATGAGAGCTGTGATACCATGACCTTGGGGCTTTGTGAACAAAATTTTATAAAATGATTGAAAACATTTATTTGTGACTATTTTTTATATCTTGATGCCAACATACATCGGCTGTTTTGTTTCATACTTGTTGGGTTCATTCATTCTCGATAAGAGCTGTGATTGGCTGCAAGTGGTTCCTTAAAAGGAGATATTGTGAATGCTACACTGCAGGAGCTGTACATAGATGCTGCTCTTGTTACTTTATTTTTTCAATGTTTCCTCAGTTGATCTTGGTGTTAGCGGCTGAGGTTAGGAGGTGAAGAGTCAGACATTTGGCTGACATCGTTGGCTGGTTTTCAGTTGCTGCAAACCACATCAAGGGCCCTATTTTAACGGTCTAAAACGCGAGTGAGAAGTGCATAACGGAAGTGGCTTTGTGGGCAGATCTCTGGCGCTGAGGCTGTTATACCGGCGGATAAATGACTCTTGCGCCAAACTCAAATCTAAAATGGGTTGGGCTGAATACCTGTAGGTGTGTTTTGGGAGTAACATGCAATAAACCAATGAAAGGGCCATCTCCAATCCCCTATTATACTGCTTTTCTGGCCTTAATTTCTTATTAACCGATTAATAAAAATGGATTTTCGGGAAACTCTTCCTCTCATCTGGGCGCTTTCAGCATTCTCTGTCAACCCTCGGCTTCGTCCTTCTCCGCCCCCTCCCCCCCCCCCCTCCTACCAACCCCACTCCGTTGTGATTGGTTACCTTCCGGAAGAGCATGTTGCAGCATTACCATACATGGAAAATGCGGATTGTTCTACGTAGATAAATCCCGGAAATTTGAACAGGTGAATCGCGACCGGCGTCCCAAGTGTTTAGCCACCCCAGACGGTCAGCAGGGACTACGTCTAATTACATGTACGTCATTATTTGACACTTAAGTATGGTTAAACATGACTTTAAATCATAATAACAACTCTTCTTTCTTGGCCACGAGATGCAACATTGAATTGTTATCCGTTGTCTTCACTTGGACCATTTTAGCAGTTCAACATTGAACTGATCTTTGATTTGCTTTTTGATAAAAAAGAAAATCCACAATATCTTCAGCTTCAATCTTTTAATAGCAGTGTTTGCCCTGATCTTGTCCATTTATATATTTTAATCATTGGTATATTACATTAACTAATATCTCCCTCAAAATAATTTGTGTATTAAACCCTAATTTAAATCATAGAACCTTTTATATTAAATTTAACATTTTATTTTAACATTGGCCCATGACAAAGATCTGTATTTCAAACATGTCTTCATGAACATTTTGATTGCTTTGAAGGAAGTAGAATAATCAGAACATTACTGATATGACCCTAAGTGATGCTGCAGTCGCACCACTGACACACAGTGTCTCATTAAGCAGAAGTGGAAAGTAAAATGTGTTTAAAGACTTCCTGTTTGATCAAAGTTGGTGTTAAGTCTATGACATCCTGTCATACAAAATGCACAGAAAGAACAAGTACTCATAGTGCTAGGACGATAAGATAAACTGTGAAAACTCTGTGAGAACTCTGTGAAGTCAAAATATGGCTGAGGTGATTTACGCAACACCGGACATGATGACGAACGCCAGGTATTCACAAGGAGAGAGAGAGGAGAGGATAGTGGACATCTACGCTAGTCCTGAGAGCCTCAGAGATCAACAGCAGCACTCTGTGGGGACAGAGGAGTCCTCAAAGTCTCTGGGAACAGGAAGAAGTCAGCGGCCGGACACTGTGAGCCCTGCTTGGTGTCCTATCAGGGCTGTGGTGGTGCTTCTGGGCCTGCTGTCTGTGGTCCTGCTGGCTGGACTGATTGGGTTGGCCGTGAAACACAAGACTGTCGTCGAGAAGACTGTAAG
>NC_082382.1:23767622-23775786 GCF_031168955.1 Gadus macrocephalus
CGCGGTCTCCCCCCCTTCCTATTGGTCCATTTCGACAGCCAATCAACCGTTACTTATTAGTTTGAGTGGCAGACATGATGAACCTTAAACACTTTCTACTGGAAGGATTATAGTTCGACATACACACAGAAAGACACACTCAAACACAAAAAACAAATCCCAAAAGTGAACACACACACACACACACACACTCACTCACTTATGAAGAGCTGAAGTGTGGAAGTCTTATCAGCCCAGCTGGGACTGCTGACACTGCACCTCCGCCTGTTTGTCCGTCCGTCCGTCCGTCCGTCCGTCCGTCCGTCCGTCCGTCCGCCCGCCCGCCCGCCCGCCTGCCTGCCTGCCTGCCTGCCTGCCCGCCTGCCTGCCTGCCTGCCTGCCTGCCTGCCTGTCTCAGGTGTATATAGAAGCATGTCTCCAGCTCAGGTGTATATAGAAGCATGTCTCCAGCTCAGGTGTATATAGAAGCATGTCTCCAGCTCAGGTGTATATAGAAGCATGTCTTCTGTTTAGGTGTATATAGAAGCATGTCTCCTGCAGCAGGTGTGCAGTGCAGATAGGAGCTGTGGAGAATACGATGACAGGTCTAGCAGACGTTAGTTTGGGGAGATGCCAGCTCCTCGGCTCTGCAGGCTCACTGGATGAGACACTGAGAGGAGGGGATCGCCTGCTGTGAGAAGGTGTCATTCAGGGAGGGCTGCTTGCCTTTTGACGATGATGGGGTTTGAATTTACTTTATGTACTGTGCTTTCATTCGTGACCATCTCCTGGCATTATTGTGTTAATCCAGTTTGATTCAGGTTTGGATGATGCTTCATGGAGTCATGTCAACTGTGACGGTGAAATACTAAAAAATCAATAAGGATACCTCAGTTTGGTCTGCAACTTTTTCATTGTATATGATTTTTACTGCTGTCAAATCAACCAGAAATCTGCCTCAAATCAACCCTCCGATCAACCAGAAATTCGCCTGTTATCAACCTGGTATTTACATGGAAATCAAGAAAATTGCTGCATTTATAAGCCTGCTTTCATCAAAGCTCCTCACACAGACTGCAAATGTCTGTGTGGAGACTGTAAATACTACAATTTACATAACTTAAAACAAACTCAACATTCTCAATGCATCCTCCTCTGTGCAAAGTGTGGCTTTGTTGAATTTTGTTCAGTATGGTAACTTTTGGCACAAAATTACACTTTCCTCTCATTCTCTCTCTTTTGGTTGCCAACAGCGTGAAATGAAAAGCAATGCATTCACAACTCCAAAACAAACACAGGGCTCTGATGAGGTTGGCGTCCTTCCAGGAGTAAAATCTGGAAAGGACCCAAACACTTCATTGCTGAAAGTTTGTACTTTTGTGGATTAAAAAATGTGAAATGCTAATTTGACTGTACTGACCTACAATGAATACAGGGACAGGTAATTAAGTAGCAGGTAGGGGTTAGACAGTACAGAGACAGGTCATTAAGTAGCAGGTAGGGGTTAGACTGTACAGAGACAGGTCATTAAGGAGCAGGTAGGGGTTAGACAGTACAGAGACAGGTCATTAAGGAGCAGGTAGGGGTTAGACAGTACAGAGACAGGTCATTAAGGAGCAGGTAGGGGTTCGACAGTACAGAGACAGGTCATTAAGTAGCAGATAGGGGTTAGACAGTACAGAGACGGGTCATTAAGGAGCAGGTAGGGGTTAGACAGTACAGAGACAGGTCATTAAGGAGCAGGTAGGGGTTAGACAGTACAGAGACAGGTCATTAAGGAGCATGGTAGGGGTTAGACAATACAGTGACAGGTCATTAAGGAGCAGGTAGGGGTTAGACAGTACAGAGACAGGTCATTAAGGAGCAGGTAGGGGTTAGACAATACAGTGACAGGCCATTAAGGAGCAGGTAGGGGTTAGACAGTACAGAGACAGGTCATTAAGGAGCAGGTAGGGGTTAGACAGTACAGAGACAGGCCATTAAGGAGCAGGTAGGGGTTAGACAGTACAGAGACAGGTCATTAAGGAGCATGGTAGGGGTTAGACTGTACAGAGACAGGTCATTAAGGAGCAGGTAGGGGTTAGACAGTACAGAGACAGGTCATTAAGGAGCAGGTAGGGGTTAGACAGTACAGAGACAGGTCATTAAGGAGCATGGTAGGGGTTAGACAATACAGTGACAGGTCATTAAGGAGCAGGTAGGGGTTAGACAGTACAGAGACAGGTCATTAAGGAGCAGGTAGGGGTTAGACAATACAGTGACAGGCCATTAAGGAGCAGGTAGGGGTTAGACAGTACAGTGACAGGTCATTAAGGAGCAGGTAGGGGTTAGACAATACAGTGACAGGCCATTAAAGAGCAGGTAGGGGTTAGACAGTACAGTGACAGGTCATTAAGGAGCAGGTAGGGGTTAGACTGTACAGAGACAGGTCATTAAGGAGCAGGTAGGGGTTAGACAGTACAGAGACAGGTCATTAAGGAGCAGGTAGGGGTTAGACAGTACAGAGACAGGTCATTAAGGAGCAGGTAGGGGTTAGACAGTACAGAGACAGGTCATTAAGGAGCATGGTAGGGGTTAGACAATACAGTGACAGGTCATTAAGGAGCAGGTAGGGGTTAGACAGTACAGAGACAGGTCATTAAGGAGCAGGTAGGGGTTAGACAATACAGTGACAGGCCATTAAGGAGCAGGTAGGGGTTAGACAGTACAGTGACAGGTCATTAAGGAGCAGGTAGGGGTTAGACAATACAGTGACAGGCCATTAAGGAGCAGGTAGGGGTTAGACAGTACAGTGACAGGTCATTAAGGAGCAGGTAGGGGTTAGTCAGTACAGAGACAGGTCATTAAGGAGCATGGTAGGGGTTAGACAATACAGTGACAGGTCATTAAGGAGCATGGTAGGGGTTAGAAAGTGAAACCCAAAGCTAAACACAAGGAGCAACAACACAGAAATTGTTAATTCTGAAGTTGTGTAACAGTTATGTTGGCTAAGCTATTACCACTAGAACAACGTCAACCAATGACCAGGCGTACAGACGTCTGGCAGAGGCCCATACGGCCCGGAGACCGCGACGCACCAGCGTTTTTCTCCGAAGGCGCTCTCTCCGGGCGGCAGTCCAATCCATCAGCCGGCTGCTACACCAACGTAGCAGGCGTCTGCCGTCGCCGCTGAAGGATGACCTCCCAGACGCCGCTCCTGCAGCAAGCAAACCAAAGCAGCGGGAAATGGAAAAACGACTGAATATGAGAGCAGTCAGGGCTCATTTTTTTTATAAAAAGAAAGAAAAATACAGATTCATGGGTTGAGGGGGACGGGGGGGGACGGGGGGTTGGATGGATGATCTGTAGAATCCCAAACTTACAGACGCGTTTTCTTTGGCTGTCATTATTTAGTTTGTCTCGGGTACCGAAGGAATCCAGGAAGCAAGAAGAACGTGCCAGATGGAGCGTGCCTCTCCCCGGCCTTCCCTCGCCTCTCTGGAGCATCAATCCCAGAAGGCGTCTGAGAGCAGGGCCCATATTTAATGTTTGGGGCTTATTACGGCAGTGAGTCGCGGTGGTTGGCAGTAAATCAGACAGCGCTGCGCGACCCGTGGTGATCCTTCATCCACCGGCCTCAGTGGCCCCGGGTTGCTGCCAATCCAGACCAATTAATCAAACCCTGCTCTAATTGACTGATTAAGACCTTAATGTGTCTCCGGGAACAAGAAATGGTTGGATCGTTAAACCCTGTCATTCTCTGACTGGTGCTAAAGTGGTGGACTTTTTCGGGACAGTTTCGACAGATTCTCTGTGGAACTTTCCTTTTAGTTGGCTGGTGTGTAAATTAGATAGGCCTCATTAAAATATGTTTAATTTCCATTCGAGGAGAATGTAACCACACTAGATATGACCTTCACTGTGTTCGGTTGATGGCTTAGCCTAGCTAATTGACTGCTACCATCTGGTTATTAAAAAACTTTGGCATTCAACAAAGGGAGGACACACGCCCTAGCTAGCATACATAAACAAGCGAAAGAGGAAGTTAAGTGCGTAGAATGACATGGGGCATCTTGTACCTTTACATTTTACCTGTATTTACATGCACCCTAGCAGTAGCATTGGCTTTTCTGTTGTTCTGCAGCAACACACAGAGCGATGCTAATGGTCACGACATCATCGGCGTATAACTAACATTTCAGAACGATAGCAACCCTCTCAAGCTAACAACAAGCTAGCAGGCCAAACAGTTTAGCTGTTTATAAAGAAAGGAACAATCAGGAGTTCGACCTCACAGAGACATTCAAAACACCACATATTCTTAGCTCTAACTTATTTCTCACAAGCGCATTAAAGGACTTTATGACTAATAATTAGGGCTAATAATTACTATTTGCTATTTGTTCAGTTTAGTTTTTTGGGGCTCCATGTCCTTAAGGAGCAGGTAAGGCATCCTTCTCTCTGGATAACTACAGGTTAGACTCTGGACATGGTTCAGATAATGCTGGTGTGGATGATGTCATCGATTAAACATTTCCCCTGAAGGAACTCAGCCAAAGGGCCCTGGCTTCTTTGTTTTGTCCTCCAAGACTAATCAATCATACACAGACTCCATCAATCAAACGCCTATCAATCTATCTGCCCCTCCTGGAAAGAGGAGGGGGGGGGGGGGCTCAACTGCATGTCAGTCAAGGTTCTCTCTCTCTCTCTCTCTCTCTCTGTGTAGTGGGGCACCTCATGAGCTTCCCAATCAACACAATCTCTCACCTGTGTGGTCTGGACGTCCATCATTAAACGGCCTCTATTTTACCACCAGGTGTGATTCTGAACGTCCATTACCAGCCAATGAAAACCCTAGACGTATGATGGATGCAATCGGATTCCCAGCTCGCCAAGTGGACTGGAACAACTGGTGGGCTGAATTATCCATCGTACATCTGGCCTCACACCAACGTCACACCTGGTGGTCATAAGGGCCCTGTGATGTTTTCAAACTGAAGTAAGAGAAGACAGTAGAACAGGATACAGAGAAGAGAATGCTTCTGCTCTCTGTGTTGCGGAGAGCAGAAGTAGGGAGGAAGGAGAGAGGGCTAAAGCAGGGAGGGAGAGGAGAGACAGAGGGAGAGAGAGAGAAATAGGGAAGGGGAAGGAGAGAGGGATTAAGGGAGAGTAGATAGAGAAAGGAAGATGAAGGAAAGGAGTCAGAGGGAGGAAAGGAGAGGGAGGGAGAGACAGAGAGAGAGAGAGGCAGTCGGGAAAGCAGCGCAGGAGGGAGGGAGAGAGGAGAGAGAGAGTGAAAGAAGAGAGGGAGGGAGAGAAGAGAGAGACAGCGAGAGAGGCAGTAGAAAGAGCACAGCTAGAGGAAGAGAGGGAGGGAGAGACAGAGAGAGAGAGAGCCAGCAGGGAAAGCTGAACGAGAGGGAGCAAGGGGAGAGAGAGAAAGAGAGAGAGAGAGAGAGAGAGAGAGAAATAAGGGAGCGAGAGGCAAACCATTAATTATTTATGATGGCCTCTGCCTCTCCTGCCAGCCAGGCGCCCACTCGCCGCTTTCCTCTGACGTTTAATTTGTCTGGAAATCAGCGAGCGTGCCGGCTGGTTACCGCGTCCGTCTGCCCGCGTCTCCGTCTCGCCGACAGCGGGGTGAGGACGCAAGCTGTCTCGCTCACGTGTGGGTGCGCCCTGAGCTATGAGTTTGGATAGAAAAAGGATACACGTGACGTACCCGTAACTGAGGTGAGAACAAACAGCAGATATCGGAACACATGGTAGTCGGACCGTAAACGTGACTTTAGCGTTGCGCTGTGGGCATCACTAGAGGGTACTACACAGTGATGTCAATTATTTCAGTCTATGCTTTATTTAGACCACATGATTCAAGCTGACAAGCTTATGCTACACAAAGTGGTCAACACAACACCATATCAAGATATATGGGATTGAAGATAAGGCAGAAACTACAAACATGGCCTCTTTGCCATTTCCGCCCAAGCCCAGAGAGACTGAAGGTTTACCTGGGTCAAGAAGAACCTGTAAGCATTACTTATTTACCTCTCCACCCACTTCCAATATAAACTGAAATCGTACCTGTGTGCGAGATGCTTCATGAACGACTTCCAGAACGCAAGCTTGTTTACCTTGTGTCTCTGACTAAACATGTTGAACCTTTACCTCTCTCCAAGTCATGCCGAGCCCGAAACAACAATGCCTCAAAGGATTCAAATGAGTTTTCACCAACAGGGAACCAGATTTATGCATCTGGTTTCAGGCAGCGCCACACAATGTTGACGTCCCAAACTAGTGTAGGATACCTTATGGTGAACGAGTGAGCGATTTTGGACAAGGCCCGAGGTTTATGTGGTTATCATGAGCTGGGTAACAGTGCATCCCATAATAAGCCAGGGTGAAGGCGATGGTAGAGCAGCAGGCAGTCCTGGCTAGCCAAACCCTGAGGGCCAAATGCTTCCCTACTGTCTGGGGCAGACGGATATTGTTTGTTTTATCGTTTATTATAGTGTATTGTGTAGGCCTATTGCAGTGTTTAGTATTGTATTGTGATATATTGTAGGCCTGTTGTAGTGTATAGTATTCTATTGTGTTATATTGTAGGCCAGTGTTTACTATGCATTGTGTTATATTGTATGTGTATTGTAGTGTGTTGTATTGTATTATGTTATATTGTAGGGCCATTGATGTGTATGTACTGTGTTATATTGCAGGCCTTTTGTAGTGTGTCGTATTGTATTGTGTTATTTTGTAGGCAAGTGTAGTGTGTGTATTGCGTTATATATAAGGCCAGAGTAGTGTATTTATTGTATAGCAGTGTGTATTGTTCATAGGGTATGAGGAGGGTTTAAGACTTCAGCACATATATCTAAAACTTGGGTCCAAAAAGCATCATATTTGCTCTCGAAGTATGCCTGGTTTAATCATTTAGGAGGTCATAAAATAAGTCAAAAACACACACACCACACGCCACACACAGAAACACACCGACATACGGTTCGATGCTGCCACCTGGTGGTGATTTAACTCTATAGCCAAAACGTTGCCACCGTCACGTTAAAACGATTTTAAAAAAACAAATAAATCATGTTGTTTATAATATATTCTCCATTTCAGTTCGTGAAGCCGTTTAATCTTAAAGTGTACAGGCTGATGATTATCAATATAATTTTTATCATCATCGGAATTACAAAGTCATTAGTATCAGTACATCTTGTAGAATTTAATATACATCATAGGAACACCACAAATCACGAATCACCTTCAATTAAACCTAGAACATAGAGCCTTCAAAAACTCATGGAAAAATGGTAAAAAAAATGCATAAGAATGTGAAGAAGTCCACAAGAGTGATCTTTTTCATTTTATCGTAACCGTATCCATATTTTTAGATCTGTTCCCGTTACCGAGTCCCCTCTTAACGTTAATCCAAGGGGCCTCACTCTGATTGGCTGATCAGAAGCTGTGTGGGTGACATCACAGAACGTGTCGATTTTAACAAGGCCACAAAGGCTTAAGGGGTGGGATGTCTAGAGGCTACTACTGGTCAACAAACCGGTCCTACTGGTTTACTACTGGTGTGGGTCCTGTGACCACAACCCTGTGGAACTCCTGGCGATGACAGCATGGCCGTTGCCGTGGGAGACCGTTGCCACGAGCAGCTTGGTGCCGGGACAGGTGGCCATGATGGACAGGTCGAGCTTCATGATCTGATGGGGCTCCAGCAACACGGCTCTGGGAGAGAGAGAGCGAGCGAGAGAGTAGATAAAGAGAGAGAGAGAAGAGAGAGAGAGAGAGAGAGAGAGAGAGAGAGAGAGAGAGAGAGAGAGAGAGAGAGAGAGAGAGAGAGAGGAGAGAGAGGTAGATAAAGACAGAGAGAGAGAGAGAGCGAGAGGGAGAGAGAGAGAGCGAGAGAGAGAGAGAGAGAAAGAGGGAGAGAGAGAGAGAGCGAGAGAGACAGAGAGAGAGGCAGTTAAAAAGATAAAATAGAGTGATAGAGAAAGACAAAGAAGGAGGGAGTAATGGATAGACAAATTCCGATTCAGCGATCAGTAAGGGGAATCTCTGCTCAACATGTTGCCCGCTGCCACATTGCCTATCCTGAAGTATCTTAAGTTTCTGCTCTGTCAGAGGCTAATGCCCGTCCCCCTAGCTCTGATTGGTCCTATCCTTCCTGTACTTCTGGGAGAGGGTTCCTTCAACG
>NC_082382.1:23775886-23830886 GCF_031168955.1 Gadus macrocephalus
TGAGGAGCCCGGTTGAAGTCAACGAGGTGGGGTGGGGCGGCCAGCCACTGTAGGTGGCGTGTAGCATCCTCCTCCCTACAGTCCTCATGATTGTTATTGATGGTGGCTGCTGTAATCTGTACATAATATACAAGACATCTCACCCTTTGACCTTCTGATTGCCTGATTTGCTTTTGGGGACCCCCTGCCATGCATATGGGGTCACAAGATTGCTGACATGTACATTCAGGATTAAAATGACGGTAAATGGTAAATAGCCTGCATTTAGACGGTTATTTTCTAACCAGTGGCCACTCAAAGCAGCTTTACAGTATTTCATAACATTCACCCATAAATGACCACATTCACACACCGACGGCGGTGTCAGCCATGCAAGGCGACAGCCAGCTCGTCGGGAGCAGTCAGGGTGAGGTGTCTCGCTCATGGACACCTCGACACTCTGGGAGGAGCCGGGGATCGAACTGGCAACCTTCCGCTTACCAGCCAACCCGCTCCACCCCTGAGCCTCATGCCCCTTATGTTTCAGAAGGTTGGAACAGTCATCCCAAGGCCGCGTCCATCCCCCCAGGCAGGAGCCGCCTGCCTCTGATCAGGGCGGGGTGATGGGGTCGAAACAAAGTGTGGGGAAGCAGACTCATGTCTGGGGGGGGGGCTGGAGCTTGAGTCCTCACGTAGGGCTGGGCGATTAATCGGATTTTGATCGCGATTTCGATTTTAGCGACAACCGATCACAAAACTAATCTTATCGAGTTTTCGATTTTGTTTTATTTTTTTCATTTAATGTTTTATAGGAAGAGCAGAAAAGCTGGATACATATCTTTACACTACTTCAGATTTTTTTTCTTTTTTTTTTACCATTTTGTGTATTCTTTTAAGGCGAAATTTCAAAGTACCATGCTGAATAAATACATCATGTTTTCAAAATAAAAAAAAAGAATCGTTTGAATAATCGTGATTTCAATATTGACCAAAATTATTTTATGTTTTCTTGGATTATGATTATGATTTTTTCCATAATCGAGCGGCCCTGTCCTCACGCCTCTGCCCCTCCTCCCCCGTCCCTCCAGCCATGTTCACGGAGGTGCCCCGGGACGTGTGGGCCCTCGGGGGCCAGGACGTGGAGATGGCCTGCTCCTTCAGAGGGGCCGGGACCCCCTCCTACTCCCTGGAGATCCAGTGGTGGTACATCAGGAACCGCCCTGATTGGACGGACAGCCAGCCGTGGTCGACCAATGAGGTGAGGTCTGGGAGGCCGGAACAGAACAGAACAAGTCAAAACGTAAACTTAAGGTTTAGAATTCAAATGGTCACGTGTGAGTTTAAGTCTGCATACGCAGGTACTCATGTTTGACTATTTCGAATCATATATATTTTATGTTAAATTAAATCAACCTTTTTAAATCTTTTATAGAAACGTGTGTTATGTCAGGTCTAATCTGTCACACCTCCTAAATGCGACTGAGTCTGATATTCGGGTGTTCTCATCCGTCCAGGTTTCTCCAGGAGAGGGACTGCCCAAGGATGCCACCAAGATAAGCGTGAGTGGACGGTCTCTGGCCCCCTGTGATCCATAATCCCCCCCCCCCCCCCCACCATGGCTCCCCTCCAGGACGCTGGGTCCGAGGGTCACACTTTAAACACATGTATATTTTAGATAATTTAAGATAAGATATACTTTATTCATCTCAGCAGAGAAATTTAGGAACGAAATTTTCTAACGTTTGATACACGACTCTGTGCTTAACGGCATAAACTTTGTGCTCTATAATTGATATACTTTACTACTATAGGATATTTTATATCATATACTACACTATATCTGCGTTCTATACGGTCAGTGGTCCTGGGTAGGTCATCTGGCAGAACATCGCATTACATCTTTCTCTCTCTCTCTCTCTCTCTCTCTCTCTCCCTCTCTCTCTCTCTCCCTCTCTCTCTCTTTCTCTCTTTCTCTCACCTCTCTCTCTCTCCCTCTCCCCTCTCTCTCTCTCTCTCTCCTCTCTCTCTCGGGTCTCTCTCTCTCTCTCTCTCTCTCTCTCTCTCTCTCTCTCTCTCTCTCTCTCTCTTTCTCTCACTCTCTCTCTCTCCCTCTCCCCCTCTCTCTCTCTCTCTCTCTCTCTCTCTCTCCCTCTCTCTCCCTCTCTCTCTTCTCTGCGCCAGGTGGTGAAGGTCGCCGGTAGCAACATCTCCCACAAGCTCCGCCTCTCGTCGGTGCGGGCCGCGGGACGAGGGGACGTACGAGATGCCGCGTCATCGACTTCAGCGACGCGGCCGGCGCGCGCCACCACCGCGCCCCGGGCCTACCTGCAGGTGGCGCCGCAGGGCCGCGGCCCGCCACCGCCCCGACGACCACGACGCCGGCGGGGCACCGTGGCAACGACATCGAGGCCACGAGGGAGGGAGTGGCTGGAGGAGGAGGTGGAGGAGGAGGTGGAGGAGGTGGTGGTGGAGGAGGAGGAGGAGATGGTGGAGGGGAGGAGGAGGAGGAGGAGGTGGAGGAGGAGAGATGGTGGAGGAGCTGTGGTGGAGGAGGAGATGGTGGAGGAGGAGGTGGTGGTGGAGGAGGAGATGGGAGGAGGAGGAGGTGATGGAGGTGAATGGAGGAGGAGGAGGGAGATGGAGGAGGAGGAGGTGGAGGAGGAGGTGGAGAGGAGGTGGAGGAGGTGGTGGAGGATGGTGAGGAGGTGGAGGAGGAGATGGAGGAGGAGGAGTCGAGATCTTCGAGGACTCGCATGGCGCCAGCGTGACGGGCCCGCCCACGGGGAACCGACCGAACGCCGGCCGCCAGCAGGGGCACGGGACGCAGCCGTCCAATCACGGACAAGGTCAGCATGCCCGGGACAAAGGTCACGCCCAGGGTCACCAGACCACGGTCCCCATGCCCGGAACCAGGGTCAGCATGCCGGGGACAAAGGTCACGCCCCGGGACTGGGTCACCGGGACCAGCATGCCCAGGATCATGGTCCCCATAGCCGGGACCAGGGTCCCCCCGCCCACGTCCAGGGACCCCACGCCCACGCCCACGCCCACGCCCACGCCCACGCCCAGGGACCCCAGGCCCCGGCCCCAGCAGCAGAGTCAGGCGGACGGCGAGCCGGGCGCGGGACCCGGGGGACGGGACGTCCTGAGGGACTGCCTCAACGAGCCGCGCTGCGTACCCTAGGCGGCGGTCGGCCCCACCCGACGACGCTCCCTGACTGTACATACCCCTCCTCTGGTCTTAAATCCACCCCTAGAAGATATAGCTGAACTGAGGCTCGAGGCTGCCGGGTGCAGGCCTGCGGACCCCCTCCAGGACCCCCCCCCAGCGGACCCTTAGTTAAAGGTTGTATCAGCGGTTCAAGGCCGAAAGATGAATGATCACATTCGTCTGATGTTTCCTCACGATCCGCGAGCTGCCCGCCCCCATAAGCAGGCCGTAAAAAAAACGTGTTCTGTAGGCAGCCTGTATTCCGAGATCGTGCACAAGAACAAATGGTACTGCCAGGCACTCCAAACCAAAATAAATAGCATTACAATCACCGACAAGGGAAAGGATTTGTGAGTTATTTTGCGCTGCGTTCATGATAGTTTTTACTCGATGCACGAAAGGGGGAGGGACGAGGGGCGAGCTGGCTCTGTTTGTTTGGGATCTCGCTTCAAATACCAACAGAAGACACATGACCCAACATCGCTGATGCAACCTTTAAAACGTCCCATTTTAGCCCCATACTCTGCTGAGGGGGCGGAGCTCTGCCCCCTCTTCCTGCTCCCGCTGCTCATCAGACCCAGAACAGAACAGAACAGAACAGAACAGAACAGGAAAGAGACACAGTACAGAACAGAGACACAGAACAGAACAGAACAGAACAGAACAGAGACACAGAACAGAACAGAGACACAGAACAGAACAGAACAGAGACACAGAACAGAACAGAGACACAGAACAGAACAGAACAGAACAGAACAGAAAAGAGACACAGAACAGAACAGAGACACAGAACAGAACAGAAAAGAGACACAGAACAGAACAGAGACACAGAACAGAACAGAAAAGAGACACAGAACAGAACAGAACAGAAGAGAGACACAGAACAGAACAGAGACACAGAACAGAACAGAACAGAACAGAACAGAACAGAACAGAACAGAACAGAACAGAACAGAACAGAACAGCGCCAAAGGGGACTCAGAAGAGAGCGTGGCTGCGTTGGGGGCCCCTGGAGAGGGTCCGTCGGAGCGGCGACGGTTTTCCGTCCGGGCCTTTCGTCCCACCTCTCATGCGTCTCATGCGTCGGCTGCGTTCACGGCTCGCTTTACACGTCCAGACCCGTGCGTCTGTGTTACAAAGGGACATCTGAAGCTCTGACGGCCTCCTCTCGTGTCTGGGCCCATCATGCGGTGCGTTGCCCCAGGTCCTTATCGTCCCAGGCTGGATCGTAACCGCGTGGCTGACATTGTGAACCGATGCCTACGCAATAAAACAACCATTTTGAATGTTGTACCTCCACTTTACCATTCATATACCAGAGTCACAACCAAGAAGCATAAACATTTCTAATGCATTATGGGTAAAACACATTTTTTCCCCATGATTCCCTTTGTTAATTTCAAATGATTGATACGAGGCGGTTGATTGGTGGCCCCTCTTGGACTCCGCCCGAATCTTTTAACCTCCCCGTGGAGCTTCCTCTAGACTAGGATGTGGTATTCAAAGGTTCAGGATGTACCTTCTGGGCTTATGCCTTTAAAGTATTGGAAATACTGAGTTGACTAAAGAGTTTTAAAAACAGACAAACAATTTCTAATACCACAGTTTCACTATTCTGTCCCCGTTCTTTATCAAAGAAAACTCGCACCCATGGGTCTCTCATGCGCATGTGTAGATAACTGTACAAAATGATATAGATATAGTGCATCTGCAATTCTTCATTAGCTTCTATGTTATATCTTGATTGATTTTCTCAAGACAATGAGCTTTGAGTGGAACCATTTCATGTGATACACCTGGAAATAATTGTCTGAAAGAGGAAATCCTTCCTCCTCTGCAAAAGTATCCCCTGATACAACCACACAAAGAAACTCTGGGCCTATTCCATACCCAGAACACCAGGACCTGTTTTATAAAGTGTGGGTGTGTCCGTATACCAAGACCATCGTGTAAGGCAAGGATAACCGGCAATGCAATTAAGAAATTCAGCAGGTGCATAGATAACGATTTTTACAATTGGGTTGAACATTGTTGGCAAAACATTGCTAGATTGGTCCCATGGTTCGCGATCAAAAACTCTAGGCATTTATTTGTTGCCCTGATTCCCATTTGTTGTCATATCCACAGCTAAACCAACAACCACACGCCTGCTGTTAGTGTGCACAATAACCACGGCCAGAAGGAAAATAAGGTATAACCACTGGGGTACAGAGGGGTGTCTGAATCATTTCTATTGTATTTTGTAAAAAGATCACTGCAAAAAACGATGTATAATTCCTCCAGAATGTTTGGTCTCACTCTTGACGTACGGCTTTGTGAAATCGCTAATAAATTGTATATTAAATAATTTAAAATCATCTTATAAACCCTTTTGTCTGTGTTAATCTCGAATCCTCATCAATGAGCATGTCTCTGTGTTTCAGGTTGTTAATTAGGTATTAGCTATTTTTATGATGGACATTTGACAAACTTTTAAGATAAGGGAAGATAAGATACATATTACTTGATCAGTCTGGATCTGGAGAAAGCCATTGACCATGTGGGTGTGTTGTTCTGTACTAAGTAGTTTTGGCGATAAGGGAGGGTGTTATATCTGGAATAGGGCACTAGCACAAGGGAACATGAATGGTATGTCCATGTGTGAGACTGGGTTGGCTGTCCCATACAGGTAAGAGGGGCCTTGGTTCATGGGCCTTTGGTGCCGCACTCAAAGGAGACCTTAATGGACGACCCACCGGACACACAGTCACCGCCGGTGAGCCCCGAGGGGGGAATCAGACGTCTTCTACAGCTGCTCCCAGCTGGGTCTGTTGGAGACGGTGGGAGAGGAGGCCGCGGGTCAAGCCACAGAAGCCGGCCATCCTCCAAGGACGGCTGGGCCTCCGGGGGAGGCACCGGGCCATGGCTGAGGAATGGTGAGGCTCTGTCCACAAGCTACAGCAGTGGTCCTCCAATGGGGGGGAGGCGTACCCCTAGGGGTACTTTGGAGTACTGCAGGGTTTGCTTAAAAAATGCAATATCATCCGACTGCAGACACAAATGGGCGTTCTCGTGTGGTGGGAGTTCCCGTCCGGTTGATGTCCTCTGTTTGAAGACTCTAATCTCTATTTCATGCGAATAATAAAGTCAAGTATAACCATTGTGTTGATTTTATGTGGTGTCTTGATGGTGCATTGATAAGTTTGGAGGTTAATACTCTAAACAGCTCAGGTTGGAATCCCTGCAAAATCGTCGACAGGGGTACCACTTTCGTTTTTTATTGGTCGTCATGAAAAAAAAACATGAAAAAAAATTGTCCCTGTCAAATAAAATATAAGGGGTAACACTGTTGTTTTTCATCAGTCATCATGGGAAAAAAAACATAAGGGGTAACACTGTCGTTTTTATCAAATGAAACATAAAGGGTAACACTGTCGTTTTCTATCTGTCGTCATGAAAAATCCATAAAGGGTAACACTGTCGAAATGTATCGAATAAAAGATAGGGGGTAACACTGTCGTTTTTATCAAATGAACCATGAGGGGTGACACTGTTGTTTTTTATTGGTCGTCATGAAAAAACCATCAGGGGTATCACTGTCGTTTTTTATCGGCCGTCATGAAAAAAAACATAAGGGGTAACGCTGTTGTTTTGTATTGGTCGTCATGAAAAAAAACACAAGGGGTAACACTGTCGTTTTTAATTGGTCGTCATGAAAAAAAGCACAAGGGGTAACACTGTTGTTTTTAATTGGTCGTCATGAAAAAAAACATAAGGGGTAACACTTGTTTTTTATTGGTCGTCATGAAAAAAAAATAAGGGGTCACACTTGTTTTTTATTGGTCGTCATGAAAAAAAAATAAGGGGTCACACTGTTGTCTTTGTCAAATAAAATATAAGGGGTAACACTGTTGTTTCTCATCAGTCATCATGGAAAAAAAACATCAGATGGATCCGACCGGGATTTCCGTTGCGATGGGTTTCCTCCATCAGCGACTTATACAATAAACAAATTATGTAAAACAAAACCCCTCTTTCATTTAAAAATAATAGTATGCAAATATGTTGAATAGGCCTCCATCTTTGTTATACTTTTAAAATGTTCCTATATAGCCTATTTTATAGCTTACACACTGATATTTTAAAACAGGAATGCGAAATGCGAAATGCATCATGGCATATTTAACGGCCCCAAGTCCACACAATGGACATATTGGGCTAGCGGCTAGCCCCACCAGGAAGGAAAATAACCGACAACGGAAACTCTGCTATAAACCGGCCTAACTTTCACCATCGACACCGAACCCCTTCTTCTTCGCACGGCTGTCAACTTCCGGAACATTCGCTAGTTAGATTTTCTCAAACAGCAGTTTCAAGTACGGGTAGCATAGAACTAACGTTAGCCAAGTGGGCGCTCCATGATTGCTAAATCTAACGAGAGAGATAAAATTGCCATTAAGGAAAGAATGCATAGTATGCCTTACGACTGTGCTTCGCAGTATGCCTTGCGAAACCCAGTATGCCTTTCGAAACACCTCGTGATTGGTCGATGAAACGCTACCAGGAACGCCTAAAGGGCGTTCTTGTGTCATGACGAAAACGCCCAAGCCTGCAGCTGGACCCTTCTCAAAAAATGTGGTGAGGACAAGAAACTGCCTCAAGTTAACGGGAGTCTGGGAAAAGAACTGAAATAAATTGGCAGATGAGAGCTGTGAGGACACAAACGTGGTCATTTGTGAAACTATTTCAATACAATTATTCATTAAAGATGTATTTGCGCCTATTTTGTACATGTACTCTTCACTTAATGCCAACATACATTCGCTGCTTTGTTACATACTTGTTGGGTTCCTTCATTGGATAAGAGCTGTGATTGGCTGCAAGGTGTTCCTTAAAAGGAGATGACATGAATACTTCACAGCAGGTCACAGCAGGAGCTGTACATAGGTGCTGCTCTTTTTTTTCAATGTTCCACAGTTGCCCTTGCTGTTAGAGGCTGAGGGTAAAGAGTCATGACAGTCATTTGCTGGTTTTCAGTTGCTGCAAACCGCACTAGTTCTCTATCTAGGGCTGCCTTGTCCCCTCAAAGGTGTCAAGATGATGTGTTTAAAGTGAGTGTAAAAGAAAAACAAGACTGTGAGAAAACAAAGAAACTCGTCTCAAAAACAATGTTCACGATAGTCACAACTATGGAACCACGTACCGGCAATGTTCAACAGGCAAACATTTGTGAAGATACAGCAGGGAGTGAGGGTAGCAGAGATAATAAATAGGCATGACAACAGGTGCGGGAAAGTAGTCCATGATTGCACGGTGTCTGGTGAGGACCCCACTGTGCGTGGCGAGAGTAGGACACCTTGCGGTCGCGTGACAGTTCGCCATGACCTTGCCCTGACCTTTTCATACATATATGTTTCAATCATTGATACCAAATATTACATAATATTTCACTCGAAACAAATTGTATATTAAACCCTCATTTGAAATCAACTAACCATTTTATTAACTTTAACATTTTATCTTGGCATAGGCCTATGGCAAAAAATGTATTCAAACCAGGTCTTCATGCATATTTTTATCACTTAAGAAGCAAGTAGAATAATCTGTTCATTGCTGATATGACCCTAAGTGATGCAGCAAACATACCACTGACACCCAGTGTCTCTATAAGCAGAGTTGGAAGGTAGCATCTTGTCAAAGACTTCCTGTTTGTTAAGACATACACAACGCACAGACAGACCCACCACTCACAGGGGTAGGACGATAAAATAATTTCTGCCACAGAGTGGCCAGTGTTCTTCTTACTTTTTTGCTATTTTTTTCAATGTTTCCAAAGTTGCTCTTGGTGTTAGAGGCTGAGGTTAGGCGGAAAAGAGTCATGACTGTCATGGGTTGGTTTTCAGTTGCTGGAAACCGCACTAGTTCTCTATGTAGGGCTGCCTTTGTCCCCTCAAAAGGTGTCAAGATGATGTGTTTAAAGTGAGTGTAAAAAAAAACAAGACTCTCAAAACAAAGGTGAGAAACTCGGCTCAAAAACACTGTTCACAATAGTCACAACTATGGAACCACAGACCGGCAGGGTTCAACAGGCAAACATTTGTGACGATACAGCAGGGAGTGAGGGTAGCAGAGAGAATAAATAGGCATGACCAGAGGCGTAAAGGTCTCCAGTGCCCCAGTAAAATTCCAGTGACCATTCTTGAATTAATCTGCTTGAGCGCCGCTCTCGCTATGAAACCGGTGGGATTCATTCCTGCTGCCTCGAAGTCCTGAGTTGAGCCTGCCACTAACCAGACAAACAGAAAAAAGAAAGGGGCTACATAATAGCCAATCAGAAAATAGCAATACTGTATCTGGGTAAGATTTAACGCAACAACCAATGAAAAAGCATAGTTATTCTGGAATCGTTCACGTTTTGCGGTAAACACAGTGGAAACCACGGGAGCTGGAAACATCAGACTCAGTACGTCATCTCCTGTTTCAATGTTACAACAAATTAACAACTTGTTTGACACAAAAAATGACAACTTGATTGCTGTAAGAGCAGGGGCGTTGCACCTGTGATTAACGGGGTTGAGTTTCTGTTAAAAAAAAACATTTGAGAGAAAAAAGTTGGAAGAGAAGTTAGAAACCAAACAACTTGGCCCAGACCGGACATAAACATAATCCAACAAACGAAGAATAGCGGGGGCCCAGGCCGGACATAAACATCATCCAACAAACGAAGAATAGCGGGGAAATTTACAATATAGCTTTCTCCCGAGCAAATTTTTCGAGCAAGTGTGTGCAGAGAATAAGGGGATATATGGATGACGGATGTGAAGCATATATATAAAAAAAATATATATATAATAATGTATAATACAATATTACAGACCTAGCTTCATCTCCACCTCCAGCTGTGGAAACTAAAACAACAGAATGACATCGATGAACAGATCCTGTAGTGAAGAATGTATGCATGTTATGACACCCAGTCTCTATAAGTGGAAGTGGAAAGTAACATGTGATTGAAAGACTTCCTGTTTGATCAAAGTTGCGCTTAAGACTTTGCCATGCTGTGATACAAAACACACAGAAGGGAAAAGCACTCAAAGGGGTAAGAGGATAAGATAAACTCTCTGAAAACACTTTAGACCAGAATATGGCTGAAGTGATTCACGCCAGACCCAACATGATGACCAAGGCCAGGTATTCACAAGGAGAGAGAGAGGAGAGGATAGTGGACATCTGTGCTTGCCCTGAGAGCCTCAGAGATCAACAGCAGCACTCTGCGGGGACAGAGGAGTCCTCCAAGTCTCTGGGAACAGGAAGAAGTCAGCGGCCGGACGCTGTGAGCCCTCCTTGGTGTCCTATCAGGGCTGTGGTGGTGCTTCTGGGCCTGCTGTCTGTGGTCCTGCTGGCTGGACTGCTTGGGTTGGCAGTGAAACACAAGACTGTCGTCGAGAAGACTGTAAGCATGGACAGAGACCTGGAGCAACTTCTCCAAAGGCTGAAGAATATAACAGAACAAAGAGACGCACTGCTTTGTAAACATGACTGTCCAGATGGTTGGAATAGGTTTGGTTGTAAATGTTACCGGATTAACAACGTGTTGGGATCCTGGAATAAGAGCAGGGAGTTCTGTGTTTCCCACGGAGCAGATCTGGTGGTTGTGGAGAGTAAAGAGGAAATGGACTTCATTGACAGCTTGTACAACAAGTTATTGTGGCTCGGAGCGACATATGAGGCCAGTGAAGGGATGTGGAGATGGGTTGATGGGCCCGTCCTGTCACTGGATAACCCCTCCTGGAGTGGAGGGGGACCTCAAGGGGGTGAGGACAAGAACTGCTTAAGGAGGGTCTTGGCGAAAACATTTGATTGGGTCTGGCGTAATGAGAGCTGTGATGAAACAAGCTGGGGGCTTTGTGAACAAAATTTAATGAACTGACTGATGAAAACATTTCTCTGTGACTTTTTTAAATGTCAATTCCATCAGATGTTTGCTGTAATTTTCAAAACATTTTGAGTTCGACCATTCTATGAGAGCTGTGATTGGCTGCAAGGTCTTCCTTAAAAGGAGCTGACATGAATACTTCACTGGTCACTGCGGGTGCTGTGTTTAATTGTATCTTGTCTTTAGTACCATGTGGTGTGATCAATATAAAACATTTTTATATTAATTAACTAGTCGTTCTACGGTGTTCAGAGGGAACAGTAGACTTGTGTCCTGGTGTCTGAATAGGCTTGTAGGTCTGCACTTAGACAGCTCCACATTGAGCTGATGTTTGATTTGCTTTTTGACTGAAGGTTTCTTTTGACAATCGACTATTTCTTCAGCTTCATTCCTTTAAATTGCAGTGTTTGCCCTGAACATTGCCTTTCATATATTTCAATCATTGGTACCAAACATTTAATAATATCTCCCTCGAAATAAATTGTATATTAAACCCAAATCTCAAATCATCTAGCCATTATATTATTAACTTGTCTTCATGTGCATTTCGATTGCTTTGAAGTAAGTAGAAAAATCAGAACATTACTGAAATGACCCTGAGTGATGCCGCAGACGTACCACTGGCACACCGTGTTTCTATAAGCAGAAGTAGAAAGTAACATGTGGTTAAAGTTTCCTGTTTGATCAAAATTGCCCTTATGACTTTGACATGCTGTCATACAAAACACACAGAAGGGGCCAAGCACTCATAGGGGTAAGAGGATAAGATAACTCTCTGAAAACACTTTAGACCAGAATATGGCGGAGGCGATTTACACCAGACCCAACATGATGACCAAGGTCATCATGTTGCTGGAGGAGGAGGAAGGGGAGGAGTCAGCAGCACGCCCAGACACCACCTGGTGTCAGGGTCTTCGTAGGATTCATGGATTCATGTTTCACCCATCGTGCTCATTTAGCTTGAAGCCAACATTTATTTGACCCATTTTTTGGCTGATTTGCAATAAGTGAATCACATGCAGGCCATAAGATCCACTATTTTATGAAGAGTGTGTGTGTGTGTGTGTGTGTGTGTGTGTGTGTGTGTGTGTGTGTGTGTGTGTGTGTGTGTGTGTGTGTGTGTGTGTGTGTGTGTGTGCGTGCGTGCGGGCTTTGAACAGACACCAATGGAACAAGTTGCGAAATCTGAGGAAGTTGAAGTGTCAAAGTCAATGAGAACAACTGAAAATATACGAAGCAGGTTTAAAATCTAAACTTGATTCTGGAAGAAAAAAAATGATATAGCCTAGTTTTTTAGATATATTTAAAGACACAAGTGTGATTGGTTAAATATTTGAACGAAGTTTAACGGTTAAAAATTAACCAGTAGTTGAAGTGTAAGTGAATGGGCGGACGAGAATTTGCCGACCTCTCATTGACTTCCATTATAAGGATTTAAAAGTTGGATATTTAAAAATCTAGAAATAATTTGATGTAGAAAAAGTTGTAGCGTGCGATTCCAAGCTATCATGAACATTTAAAAAATGAAATTCTCGAGGTGAATGGAGTCTCCCGATGAAAATTTGTGGAAGGGGTAGAGAATAAGAAGGAAAAAAAGAAAGAAAGAAGACAGCCTAAGAACAATAATAGTTGAGCGCTGTTTGCAGAATTAACCTAATGACTCAGATTACAGGCTATGAGATCAGATCATTTCAGCTATTTAAAAGATTAAAAAAATCCGGTTGCAGTCAGTTTCGGAATCAGTCAAATGAGAAAGTTGGTATTACAAGATAATTTATGCTGTAATGATCACATTACATTGTACATAGACAATTCAGCATAAAACATGGTGTATATTTTTTTTGAAATTAAAGTCCTACATGTAAAACATTTGTCAAAATAAACATTGCGATCATACAGCTAGCAAGACGAGGATGGTGGAAGATGTGATTATTACAGTGTAAATGTAAATCAGTAGTCAGCGGAATCACTTCCGGAATAGCCACGGAGGTAATAGCGAATAAAGACAGCTCGATAAAATAAAAGCCTGAGCATGAATACAGTGACGAATAGGGTCCAGAACAAGTAGGGTCCCAGAATTTGTGGAGAATGATGAAAAAAGAAAGAAAGAAGAACGCCTAAGAACAACCCTAGTTGAGCGCTGCTTGAAGCACTCACCTAATGACTCAGATTACAGGCTATGAGATCGGATCATTTCAGCTATTTAAAAAACAAACTGGATTTTTACGGTTGACTAGCAGTTTCGGAATCAAAGTGAGGAAGTTGGCATTACAAGACAATTTGTGCTTTAGTGATCACACTAGTTGGTTCAAAGTAAATTCAACATTAAACATGGTTTAACTTTTTGTTGAAATTAAAGTCTAGATGTAAAACTTTTGCAAAAATGAAAATGATTTCGCTTGATCTCCACCTCCAGCAGCACCAAGAGGAACTGTGGAATTAAATAAGCACAATGACATTGATGAACAGATCCTGTAGTGACCAATGTATTGATATCTCCTTAGTTATGGGTCCTTCTTAACACAAGATGGAGTCAGGCCTGCCAGGCCCAACTCATCTCCTCAACCGGTGAGATCAATCCGTTTACATTATTCATCATATCTCATTATTATTGGGGACTACAGAGCTCTTTTATATAGATTTATCTTGTCTAAATATTTAAGTCCTACAATAAATACTTGCAGCCTTGTTACTTATGAAGCACTGAACCCATGATTAGTGATTTGAACTAATTACCTGCTTTGTCTTGGTGCTGGGGGGCTCTGTGGTTCAAATAAGACTGGAGCTTTATTATTCTACATAGAATATACAAGCTTTAGCCGGAAAATGAGTAATCATAATGATTCTGGTCGTCCACTGCGATTGCCTTGGCAACATGAAGTGTTGCAATATTGCAGTTACCGCAACGGCTCATCCGGTGAGAAGACTTCCTGTTCCTCCTATTGCTGGGTGCTAAGACTTAGCCACACTGTCATGTAGAACGCACAGAAAGACCAACCACTCACAGGGGTAGGACATAAGATAAACTCTCTGAAAACCGTTTAGTCCAGATTATGGCTGAGGACGTGATTTACGCAACGCCCAACATGAAGACCAAGGCCAGGTACACACAAGGAGAGAGAGAGGAGAGGATAGTGGACATCTACGCTAGCCTGGAGAGCCTCGGAGATCCACACCAGGACAGGACAGAGGAGTCCTCCAAGTCTCTGGGAACAGGAAGAAGTCAGCGGCCGGACGCTGTGAGCCCTCCTAGGTGTCCTATCAGGGCTGTGGTGGTGCTTCTGGGCCTACTGTCTGTTGTCCTGCTGGCTGGACTGCTTGGGTTGGCCATTAAATACAAGACCGACGTGGAGCATCATTTCCTAACGATCAAGAATTTGACAGAACAGAGAGACTCACTGCTTTGTAAACAGTGCTGTCCAGATGGTTGGAAGAAGTTTGGTTGTAAATGTTACAAGGCTTCCGACACGTATCTATCCTGGAATAAGAGCAGGGAGTTCTGTGTTTCCCGCGGAGCAGATCTGGTGGTTGTGGACAGTAAAGAGGAGATGGACTTCATTAGAGGGTACAACTTGTACTTCTGGCTCGGAGCGACAGATGAGGCCGTTGAAGGGACGTGGAGATGGGTTGATGGGACCGTCCTGTCACTGGATGACCCCAACTGGAGAGGGGGACCTCAAGGTGGTGAGGACAAGAACTGCTTAAGGAGGGCCTGGGAGCAGAACCAATTTAAATGGACAGATGAGAGCTGTGAAACCACAAGCTGGGGGCTCTGTGAACAAAATTTAATGAAATGAATTATTTTGGCCTTCTCTGTACACGTGCCTCTTAACTTGATGCCAACATACATCGGCTGCTTTGTTTCATACATGTTGGTTCCTTCATTCGATAAGAGCTGTGATTGGCTGCAAGTTGTTCATTTAAAGGAGATGAGATGCACTGGTCACTGCAGGAGATGGACAACGTTGTACATAGATGCTGTTCTTGTTACTACTTGTAAAAAAAATGTCAATGTTTCCACAGTTGCTCTTGGTCCTAGAGGCTGAGATTAGGAGGTAAAGAGTCACACAGTCATTAACTGGTCTTCAGCTGCTGCAAACCACACTCGTTCTCTATCTAGGGCTGCCTTTGTCCCCTCAACGATGTGAAGATCACCCTTCAGAAAATTGAATTGTCGTTCATAACAGATGTGTTAAAAGCAGATGTTGTAAACTATATTCATTTTTATATTGAATTAGCTTAGTTTTTTGCTTCTTTTTTGGGTAAAATCCATCACGAAAACTGTTGTACCATCTTTTGAATGTTGTCCCAACTCTTAACCCAGTTCACTATCCTTTTTATTCACCTAAAATGGCAATATTTTAAGGTGCTGTGTTTGTTCTCTTCAAACAGAAACAAGTTCCTCATCATTTCTAAGTAAATTAGGATATCAGTGTATAACCATGGTAACACATCATTGATACGATTTTTGTAGTGACGTAAACAAATGTCATTGTTTGACTGACATAAGGTCCATGGACCTCAGAGCCCTCAGGTCCGTTGTAAAGTCCATTGGTTCTGCTCACAGACACCCGTCATCTTGAGGCCCTTCTCCTCATCCTCTCACTCTGTTATTTATGTCATTTGGTTTCCATTCTCCATCTGTTCACCACATGTCCTGGTCCTTCTCCCCGCACTCACAGATCCTGCCACTTCCATCTGCAATCACTTCCTTCCCCTCACCTGAGCTTCCTCTTCAGTCCAACACCTGCATTTCATTCCCCCATCAGTCTCTCCCTGTATGACCAGTTCACTTCCTTTGCTCCCTTGTCGGTTTGTTGTATTCGTCATGCCCTTTCTCCTTGTTGTACTCTTGTACTTAGTCTCTGATATGCCAGTTCATGTAACTGGCATATCAGAGACGTGTGGGTCTTGGGGAAGATTCAAGATAAATGGGCATCTGAGAGCTGTGACGAACAGAACAGGTTTCTTTGTGAAAAAAAAATTATATATATTGTTGAAAACATTTTTGTGCCTATTTTGTACATGTACCTCTTCTCTCTGCTATTTTGTTTCATACTCTTTGGGTTCCTTCATTGGATAAGAGCTGTCATTGGCTGCCAGGTGTTCCTTAAAAGGAGATCAGAATCAGAATCAGAATCAGAATTCTTTTAATGGCCAAGTATATTCACACATACAGGAAATTGACTTGGTGTGGTTGGTGCATAAGACATGAGACATAACATAACAACAAAAAAAGCATAAACAAGAACAAAGGACAAATGTTTTTTAAGATAATAATAAATAATAATAAATAATTGGGCATAGAAGGGCAAGTTAGTTTGAGTACGTAAACCCAGAGTCATTGTGATGCAGGGGGCTTGTTTGTGAGCCCAACTACCGTGGGGAAAAAACTGTTCAAGTGGCGAGAAAGAGTTGGATCGCGGTCTGCACGTAACAGCTGAAAGCCGGTCAGCTGTGCTGCAGAGTCCGGTGTAGATTCAGTCAGCCAGGATTCCGTAAAACACATGACAGAAGAGAGAGAAAAGTCGCTATTAGTCCTGATGAGAAGACGTAGTTCATCAATTTTGTTGCAGAGTGAGCGGACGTTGGAGAGGATTATACTCGGTAAAGGCGACCGCATTCCTCTCTTCCTAAATCGCACCAGGGCTCCTGCGCGCTTTCCTCTCTTTCTCCGTCTCACTGTGAGACCAGGGCCTTGGATAAGTAGGTCTTGTAAGTCCACGGGAGAGGCGAGAAAGTTGGGACATAAATCCGATGGTGTTAAGTCCCTGATGTTAAGGATCTCATCTCTCGTAAAAATTATCCGTGACATCGCCATAGCAACACAATAACAAAAATGGAAAAACCTAAAAAAGTCTGAGTTGATCCGTAATAAACAGAATTAAAACTAACAGTTTGTGACAATAAGACAATAAAACAAAATAAAAACAAACACAGAAGTGTGCACCAACACACCGAAGCAGCCATACGAGGCGCCATCACCATGACAACATAGAGTAGAGTGTACATGAATGACATGAATGACATGAATACTTCCCTTTTTGTTTGTCCCCTCAATGGTGTGAAGATCACCCTTCAGAAAAGGAAATGGACATTTATAACTGATGTGTTTAAAGTGAGCGTGAAAAAACACAAGCACTCTCTGAGAAAAAAAAAATGAGAAACTCGTCTCAAGATCACCTTCACAATTGTCACGACTATGGAACCACGTACCGAGTCCGTGATTGTACGGTGTCTGGTGAGGACCCCACTGTGCGTGGCGAGAGTAGGACACCTCGCGGTCGCTGCAGCTCTGCCGCTTGGCAGTTTGCCCTGAACTGTTCATATGTATATTTTAATCATTGGTTCCAAACATTGTGTAATATCTCACACGAAACCAATTGTATATTAAACCCTAATTTTTAATCTTCTAACCTTCTATATTTAACTTTAAACATTTATTTTCGCATAGGCATATGGCAAAAATGTGTATTCAAAAGAGGTCTTCATGTATATTTTGATAGCTTTGAAGTAAGTTGAATAAGCTGTTCATATCTGATTTGACCCTAAGTGATGCAGCAAAAGTACCACTGACGCACAGTGTCTCTATAAGCAGAAGTGGAAAGTAACATCTGGTCAAATACTTCCTGTTTGATCACAGTAGGTGTTAAGACTTTAAAAATGGACAGAAAGGCCAACCACTCGTAGGAGTAGGATGATAAGATAAACTCTGTGAAACACTTTAGACCAGAATATGGCTGAGGTGATTCACCCCAGAAAAAGAAAAATGAAAAAGGACGTCTGGAATACAAATGGATTGAGAGAGGAGAGGACAGAGGACATCTTGGTTTGTCTTGAGAGCCTAAGAGATCAACAGCAGGACTATGTGGGGACAGAGGTGTCCTCCAAGTCTCTGAGAATAGGAACACTGGCCAGAAACTTTGATTCCTACCGATCTGGCCAGTGATGTTACTTCTGTGCCACTACCTTCAGAAAATGAAAGACATTTATAAATCATAAATTTTTTATATTGGAATGTATCTTTACTTTGGTACCATGTAACCATCCCTCCAGGACCTGCACAGCTCCAGGGCTCTGAGGCGGGCAGGCAGGAATATGGCCGACCCCTCCCATCCTGGTCACAGTCTATTTGGAACTCTACCCTCTGGCAGGAGGCTGCGGTCCATCAGGACCAAAACCTCCCGCCACTTGAACAGTTTCTTCCCCTGTTCAGTTGGCTTCCTTAACAGGTCCCAGGATCACCACCCCCACTGACTGACACTGACTCTGGCACTCATACCCATCACCAATTTGTAAATTCTTATACACTTTTAAGTATCTTTTACTTTGTTTTTTACTTTATTCTATTTTATCCTATTTTTAATTGATCACTTATGTCCTTGCTTGTTTATATTGTGTTATATATATATCACTGTTTGTTCATTGTTATTGTCTCCATGTATGCACCTTATTCACCAAGCCAAATTCCTGGTTGGTGTAAAACCCTTCTTGGCAATTAAATCCTTCCTGATTCTGATTCTGATGTAGTGTGATCACTTTAAATTTTCTACTTATTCTACTGTGTTCAGATAAAACAGTAGACTTGTGTCTTGGTGTGTGAATAGGCTTGTAGGGCTGCACTCTTTTGTTTGACTTTTTGACTGTTTTAGCGGCTCCAGGAGACTGATTTTAAAAGCTGTACAAGTCTGACCCCTAGTGGTCAAACAAGACTTCGCTTCAGAAATGCGAGATGCTCAGCTTTGCGTAACTAAAGGAATACTTTTGAAGGTACACACATGCATTCGCACTTATTCAGAGTAAATTACGTTGAATTTGAGATTTCTTTTATTTTTCCAAAGGGTCAAAATATATTGATGAACATTAAAAAAATAAAAAAAGTAAATATACTACGGCTATAATCCTATGATCCGTAAATCAAGTGTCTATTCTCTGTAGTGAATTCGGTCCTTTTTTCTAAAGTTCTTCAGCAATATGTTTTGTTCATATTTTATTATTTGGATTTCGTTTGGAGTGGTCTGTTTGAACTGATACCTATTTTACAATTGGGACTGATGAATAAAAAAATTATGTTTCCGATCAAGCAATGTTTCATCCGCAACATTTCTTACTCCAGTATTTGCTGGAGTAAGAAATTGCTTTTGCATTTTCACGAAAAATGTAAAACAGCTTTTGAATGTTTGTTCCATGTTTATTAACAATCTTAAAACATTCAGATGTTAGTTTTTAATTGACTGTTTGTTCTCTTCAGACAGAGGAAAAAGTTCTGCTATTGGACTCATTCCTCAGTAAATTAGGAGACTTTGTGGTATGGTAACACATCATTTATATCCAGGTATCTGATCACTACATTGTGTGTCGAGGTCACATGCTGTTATCTGTTGACTGCTGATTGGTTGATTGATCAGCTACCCATTTGCTGGAAAACTGCAATCTGGCCACAGTGGTCCCACTAGACTCCACAGCCCAAGTGAAGGTAGAGCACCGCTTTTCTGTGTGTGTGTGTGTGTGTGTGTGTGTGTGTGTGTGTGTGTGTGTGTGTGTGTGTGTGTGTGTGTGTGTGTGTGTGTGTGTGTGTATGCGTGTGTGTGTGTGTGTGTGTGTGTGTAGAATGAATCTGTGTGGAGTGAATCTGTTGACTTTAGCGCTGCTACCTTAGACACGCCTCCTGAAGGCTGATTGGTTGTCTACAGCTCAGGTAGGGAAGGCAGGCATCACAGACAGCATCCAGGTCAGCCTCACCTGAAACACAGAGCAATAAAGAAGCGTGTATTAAGATATTTGTGTGTATGGGGGCGGGGCTAGTCTAGTAGGTAGGGTGTCCAAAGGGTCCGGGTTCGATCCCAGAGGTCCTCCGTTCTCTCTCCAGGATGATGGCTGCTAATTGTAGGAGTAGGACCCAGAGAGGGATATGTATCAATTATCTTTAAGGAGCTTAGTTTGCTCCTGGGAATCCCGTCTGACCACACTTTACACTCAAGAACACAAAACGCAGCTTGCAGAGTTTCTTTAGAAATGACAAAGTCTTGTTTGACCACGTGGGGGCAGACTTGTACAGCATGTAAAGTCGGGCTGTGGGAGCAGAACCACGAGCCCAATAGCAGAATACAAGTCTGCTGTTCTGTTATCTGCCCACCAGATGCCAGGACAGCTTTGAACAGACACCAATGTTGCCAGAAGTATTTGTTAGTCGTGTTTGGCAAAGGAGCAGTAGGCATTTGTGGAGTGTGTGTGGATGATGGCTGGTTGAGGCAGCCCCACCTGGCCCGAGTCAGACTGATTGAACGCTGGGGCTGGGTGGGACAGTACATCAGTTCTGCATCGAGTAATCAATGCGGGCAGGTTAAACCAGCCATCACCACAACACTCAAGGAGATCTGCTGCATGGCAACATGGAGCACCAGGTCATGCCACCTAGATGGTGGGTAACATCGTCCTCGCTCCAGTCCTCATGATTGTTATAGATGATGGTTGTTATAATCTGTAGATTGGTGGAGTGTTGCATTGTTTTTGTTAATGCAATATTGCTGCAAAATGATTAAGTAAAATATATAAAATGAGTCTTGACATTCAGGCAGCTATCTGTAAAGTAAATAGTTCTACAAAACCTCCAGGACTGCTTTATGACTGAAGCAGACCGTTGCTGGACAAAATACAACCATTAAATCTTTTACATTTCTTATTGGTTTGCGTGTTTCATCTAAATCTAGCCTACTGCTCCTTTTAAGAACTAGAAAATGCATTTCCTGCCCAAAACGTGGTCGTGATGTAGTGCAAAGTGAGGTTGAAACTTTTCGGGAAAAAAAAAAAAGTTTTCGGGAATCCATATAGCTAAAGAAGTAAAGAAGAAAAGAACAGGGGGATTTGTGACAAGAAAATAATAAAATGATAGTTGCCCACATTTCTTTGTGCCTATGTTGTACATGTACCTCTTCACTCTGCTATTTTGTTTCACACTCTTTGGGTTCCTTCATTGGATAAGAGCTGTGATTGGCTGCAAGGTGTTCCTTAAAAGGAGATGACATGAATACTTCACTTTTTGTTTGTCCCCACAACGGTTCGAAGATCACCCTTCAGAAAAGGAAATGGACATTTAGAACGGTTAAAGTGAGTGAAAAGAAACCACAGACTTTCTGTGAGAAAACAAAGGTGAGCAACTCGTCTCAAACACTATTCACAATAGTCACAACAATGGAACAACGTACCGGCAACGTTCAACAGGATGTTCAATGTTCAATCATACATATACCGTATGTTTAAATAATTACCGAACATTGAATAATATCTCACTCAAAACAAATTGTATATTAAACCCTCATTTGAAATGATCTGACCTTTTATATTAACTTTAAACATTTATTTTGGCATCGGCCTTTGGCAAAGATATGAATTTCAACCATGTCTTCATGTACTTTTGGATCGCTTTAAAGTAAGAAGAAGAATCTGAAGATTGCCGAAATGACAGGCTGTCATACAAAACACACAGAAGGGCCAAGCACTCATAGGGGTAAGAGGATAGGATAAACTCTCAGAAAATAATTAAGACCAGAACATGGCTGAGGTGATTCACACCAGACCCAGCATGAGCAGATCTGGTGGTTGTGGACAGTAAAGAGGAGATTGACTTCATTAGAAGCTACAACTCATACTTCTGTCTCGGAGCGACGGATGAGGCCACGTGCTGAAGGGATGTGGAGATGGGTTGATGGGACCGTCCTGTCACTGGATAAACCCTCCTGGAGCGGAGGGAAACCTGAAGGTGGTGTGGACAATAACTGCCTCAAGGTAGCGAGGGTCTTGGGGAAGAATCAAGATAAACGGCCATCTGAGAGAGAGAACAGGGGGCTTTGTGAAAAGAAAATAATAAAATGTTTGTTGAAAACATTTCTCTGTGCCTATTTTGTACATGTACCTCATTACTCTGTCAAGGAGACGACATGAATACTTCACTGGTCACTGCAGGAGCTGTACGTAGGTGCTGCTCATGTTACCATGTCACCATGTTGCTCGTGTTATCATGTCACCCAAGTGGGTGCTACATATTGGTGGTGGTTAGTGAGGTCCCCCCTTCACTTTAGGCGTCTTTGAGTGTTATTAATTATTATTATTCTTCATGTTTAACCTCTGTTTTCCTTTTATTCCTAGTCTGTTTTACATAGTTTTGAATGATGACTATATGCTCTGTAAGGTGACCTTGGGTGTCTTGAAAGGCGCCTCTAAATTAAATGTATTATTATTATTATTATTATTACTTTATTTTTGTTCAATGTTTCCACAGTTGCTCTTGGTGTTAGAGGTTGAGGTTAGGAGGTAACGAATCAGACAGCCATTGACTGGTTTTCAGTTGCCGCAAACCACACTAGTTCTCTATCTAGGGCTGCCTTTGTTCCCTCAACAGTGTGAAGATCACCCTTCAAAAAAGAAAAATGGATCTTTATAACGGATGTGTTGTAGATGTAAACTAATCATTTTATTTTTCATGTTTAATTGTATCTTGACTTTGATACCATGTAGTGTGATCAATCAAAAACACTTGTATATTAATCATTTGCACTTGAACGGTTTTGGCGGCTCCACATTGAACTGATCTTTGATTTGCTTTTGTGTTGAAGCTTTCTGTGGCCAAACCACTATTCTTTTAATTGCAGTTTTGCCCTGAACTTTTCCTTTTATATATATATAAATCAATGGGACCAAACATTAAATAATATCTAACTCGAAATAAATTGTATATCAAACCCAAATTTTAAATCATGGAATCTTTTATATTAAATTTAAAATTGTATTTTAGCATTTGCCTGTGACAAAGATATTTGCTTCAAACATGTCTTCATGTACATTTTGATCGCTTTGAAGAAGGTCGAATAATCTGAACATTAGTGAAATTACCCTAAGTGATGCTACAGACGTACCTCTGCACACAGTCAAAAGTAACTTGTGGTTATAGACTTCCTGTTTGAAGTTGCCAGACTTTGACATGCTGTCATACAAAACACACAGAAGGGCCAAGCACTCAAAGGGGTAAGAGGAAACGATAAACTCTCTGAAAACACTTTAGACCACAACATGGCTGAGGCGATTCACCCCCGACCCAACGTGACGACCGAGGTCAGGACCACACGAGGAGAGGGAGAGGAGAGGATAGTGGACATCTTGGTTTGCCCTGAGAGCCTCAGAGATCAACAGCAGGACTACGTGGGGACGGAGGAGTCCTCAAAGTCTCTGGGAACAGGAAGAAGTCACGCTGTGAGCCCTCCTTGGTGTCCGACCAGGGCTGTGGTGGTGCTTCTGGGCCTGCTGTCGGTTATCCTGCTGGCTAGACTGCTGGGGCTGGCAGTGCAACACAAGAACGACATGGCCCAGGTTCTCCTTACGCTGAAGAACTTAACAGAACAGAGAGACGCACTGCTTTGTCAAGAGGACTGCCCAAATGCTTGGGATAAGTTTCGTTGTAAATGCTACAGGATTTCCACTGAGTGGCTATCCTGGAATGAGAGCAGGGAGTTCTGCGTTTCCCAAGGAGCAGATCTGCTGGTGGTGGACAATAAAGAGGAGATGGACTTCATTAGCAAGGCCACCTCATACCACGACTTCTGGCTCGGAGCAACAGATGAGGCCAGAGAAGGGATGTGGAGATGGGTTGATGGGACCGTCCTGTCACTGGATAACCCCTCCTGGAGCAGAGGGGGACCTGTTGGTGGTGAGGACCAGAACTGCTTAGTGAGGGTATCGGATCCTAACCAATTGAAATGGGCAGATGCGAGCTGTAAAGAACAGAGCCGGGGGGTTTGTGAACAAAATGTACTAAAATGATTGATTAAAAGATTTCTTTATGAATATTTTTGACATGTTAATGCCGACATATATCGGCTGTTTCTTTTCATACATGTTGGGTGCCTTCATTCGATAAGGGCTGTCATTGGCTGCAAGTTGTTAAAAGGAGATGAGATGCAATGGTCACTGCAGGAGCTGTACATAGATGCTTCTCTTGTGAATTTATTTTTTTCAATGTTTCCACAGTTGCTCTTGGTGCTTGAGGCTGAGTTAGGAGGCAAAGAGTTAGACAGCCATTTGCTGGTTTTCAGTTGCCGCAAACCACACTAGTTCCCTCTAGGGCTGCCTTTGTCCCCTCGACAGTGTGAAGATCACCATTAAAAAAAAGAAATGGATCCTTATAACGGATGTGTTGTAGATGTAAACTAATCATTTTATTTTTTATGTTTAATTGTATCTTGACTTTGATACCATGTTACCATGTAAAACTTGTATATTAATCATTTGCACTTGAACGGTTTTAGCGGCTCCACATTGAACTGATCTCTGATCTGCTTTTGTGTTGAAGCTTTCTGTGGCCAATCCACTATTTTTTCAGCTTCCATTCTTTTAATTGCAGTTTTGCCCTGAACGTTTCCTTTTAAGAATATAAATCAATGGGACCAAATATTTAAAATATCTAACTCGAAATAAATTGTATATTAAACCCAAATTGTAACCTTTTATATAAAATTTAAAATTGTATTTTATCATTGGCCTGTGACAAAGATACGTGCTTCAAACATGTCTTCATGTACATTTTGATTGCTTTGAAGCAGGTAAAATAATCAGAACATTAGTGAAATGACCCTAAGTGATGCTGCAGACGTACCACTGCACCCAGTCGAAAGTAACATGTGGTTATAGACTTCCTGTTTGAAGTTGTCCCACTTTGACGTGCTGTCATACAAAACACACAGAGAGACCAACAACTGACAGAGGTAGGACGATAAGATTAACTCTGTGAAAACACTTTAGACCAGAACATGTCTGAAGCGATCGAACATGATGACGAAGGCCAGGTCTACACAAGGAGAGATAGAGGAGAGGATAGTGGAGGATAGTGGATACGCTAGCCTGGAGAGCCTCAGAGATCAACAGCAGCACTCTGTGGGGACAGAGGAGTCCTCCAAGACTCTGGGAACAGGAAGAAGTCAGCGGCCGGACGCTGTGAGCCCTCCTTGGTGTCCGATTGCCCATGATAATCTGAACGCCTTTTACCGGCAGGTTATGACGTACCCCGACTTTGAAAATTCCACTGACCAAATCAGATTTTAAATGTACCAGGTGCAAGGGGACTGGCACAAACCCCATCTCTATGCCCTGAACCAAAACACTGGAACCACAGAATTAATCACCTGACAATGGCACTACATCAGAGAGGATAAACGACTGGGCCGCCCCAGTGTCTCGGAGAATCTGAACCTTTTGCTGGTCCTTTGGATCACCGGTCAGTGACACGAGACCACTCAAAATGAATGGTTTGTAGCTGGGGTCAGGAAGGTCAGACACGCACACATTCGGCATAACTGCCACAGAGCGAGAAACTGCACTTTCTCAATCAATCCAACCCCCTTTGGTTGTTGAACGGGCTGTGGATGATTTCTCATACGAAGCTGACAGTCAGCAATTAAATGGCCAAGTTCCTGACAATAAAAACACTCCCGTGCCTCCCTAGAGAGTAAAGGAAGCGAAACTGACTTGCGAAACTGAGTGGTGGGAGAGGTAGAGAACACATGAGCGGGGTTGTAGGTCAGTACAAACTCGTCCGCTAATACAGCTGCCTGGGACAGTGACATCACTTTTTGTTCATTCAGGTATGTTACTATTCGTTCGGATATACTATTCTTAAATTCCTCCAGCAGGACTAATTCTCGAAGAGTGGAAAAATCTGTAGTTTTACCATAACACATGTTGCTGTTGCACTGACTGGGAGAACAACAAAGCATGGCACAACAGCAAACTAAGTGTTTAAGCGGGCTGTGAACGGGTCCCTCGATTCAAGGGACCAAGAAGTAGATAGCTCCGATCACTCCAATACAATGGCGTGAGACCTACAGAGAACGAGAGGGGAGACACAGGAAAACAACCACACACGTAACACTGTCCTTCTCAACAATCCCTGATCTCACTAAAAGGATAGCGGCACGAAATCAAGGGATATTTCGAACAGAATTTTTTTTGAGATTAATCGCGAGTTAACTATGGCGTTAATGTGATTAATCGCGATAACATATTTGAATCGCTTGACAGCACTAATTTAAACATGTCTTCATGCACATTTTGATCGCTTTGAAGCAAGTAGAATAATCTGAACATAACTGAAATTGCCCTAAATCATGCTGCGGACGTTCCACTGACACACAGTGTCTCTATAAGCAGAAGTAGAAAGTAGCATGTGGTCAAAAACTTCCTGTTTCATCAAAGTTGCTCTTAAGACTTTGACATGCTGTCATACAAAACACACAGAAGGGCCAAGCACTCATAGGGGTAAGAGGATAAGATAAACTCTCTGAAAACACTTTATACCAGAATATGGCTGAAGTGATTTACACCAGACCCAACATGATTTCCAAGGGAAGGACCACACGAGGAGAGAGAGAGGAGAGGATAGTGGACATCGTGGTTTGTCCCGAGAGCCTCAGAGATCAACAGCAGGACTATGTGGGGACAGAGGAGTCCTCCAAGTCTCTGGGAACAGGAAGAAGTCAGCGGCCGGACGCTGTGATCGCTACCAAGTGTCAGATCTGGGCAGTGGTGGTGCTTCTGGGCCTGTTGTCTGTGGTAATGCTGGCCAGACTGATTGGGTTGGCCGTGCAACACAAGAAGACTGTGAGCACGGACAGAGGCGTGGAGCAACTTCTCCAAAGGCTGAAGAACGTAACAGAACAGAGAGACTCACTGCTCCGTCAACAGTACTGTCCAATGGGTTGGGATACGTTTGGTTTGAAATGTTACCGGATTTCCAACGTGTTGGGATCCTGGAATAAGAGCAGGGAGTTCTGTTTTTCCCAAGGAGCAGATCTGGTGGTGGTGGACAGTAAAGAGGAGATGGACTTCATCAGCAGGTACGACTCATACTTCTGGTTCGGAGCGACAGATGCGGCCGGTGAAGGGATGTGGAGATGGGTTGATGGGACCGTCCTGTCACTGGATAACCCCTCCTGGAGCAGAGGGGGACCTCAAGGTGGTGGGGACAGTAACTGCTTATTGAGGGCCTACGAGCTGAACCAATTCAAATGGACAGATGACAGCTGTGATACCATAACATTGGGGCTTTGTGAACAAAATGTAATAAAATGATTGATGAATACATTTCTTAATGGCAACATACTGTACATCAGCTGTTTTGTTTCATACTTGATGGGTTCCTTCATTCAATAAGAGCTGTGATTGGCTGCAAGTTGTTCCTTAAAGGGAGATGAGATGCACTGGTCACTGCAGGAGATGTACATAGATGCTTTTTCAATGTATCCACTGATGCTCTTGGTGTTAGAGGCTGAGGTTAGGAGGTAAAGGTTGGTTTTCAGCTGCTGCAAACCAGACTAGTTCTCTATCTAGGGCTGCCTTTGTCCCCTCAACGATGTGAAGATCACCATTTACAAAATGGAATTGTCATTTATAACATGTGTGTTCAAAGCAGATGTTTTAAACTAGATTATTTTTTTAATTTAATTAGTTTAGTTATTTGCTTATTATTAACAAATTGTATATGAAACAATATTTGAAATCCTCTTATTCTTTTTATCTGTCGAAAATAAATATTTTAAGGTGCTGTGTTTGTTCTCTTCAAACAGAAACCAATTCCAACTCGTTTCTAAGAGGATATCAGTGCATAAACATGGTAACACATCATTGATATTCAGGTATCTGATCACAATTGATGTTGGAGCGACTAATACAAATTTTATTTTCACATTTCAGCTTTATTGCAATAAACTACATTGTGTCCTTGAGCAAGTGTCTTCATTTTATCTCCTTAAGTGTTGTCTCCTTCTTCGTAACACTTTGCAGCCAGCTCCAACATGTGGCTATCAAATGGAGGAAACAAATTACGGAACAAAATAACCACATCCTGAGAGGCATGAAAATTAAGACGATTTTTGTAGAGTGACATAAACAAATGTCATTGTTTGACTGACATAAGGTCCATGGAACTCAGAGCCCTCAGGCCTGTTGTAAAGTCCATTGGTTCTGCTCACAGACACCCGTCATCTTGAGGCCCTTCTCCTCATCGTCTGACTGTTATTTATGTCATTTGGTTTCCATTCTCCATCTGTTCACCACATGTCCTGGACCTTTTCCCCACACTCACAGATCCTGCCACTTCCATCTGCAATCACTTCCTTCCCCTCACCTGTGCATCCTCTTCAGTCCAACACCTGCACCTCATTCCCCCATCAGTCTCTCCCTGTATGACCAGTTCACCTCCTTTGCTCCCTTGTCGGTTTGTTGTATTCGTCATGCCCCCTACTCTACACTCTCTACACCAATGACTGCACCCCAGCAATACCATCATTAAGTTTGCGGATGATACAACAGTGGTGGGGCTCATCTCCGGTGGGGATGAGACTGCATATAGGGAGGAGGTCCAAAGACTGTCTATGGTGTGCGGAGAACAACCTCATCCTCAACACCTCAAAGACCAAAGAGCTGATCATTGATTATAGGAGGAATAAGCCAGACATTCAGCCCATCTATATGAACGGGGAGAGCGTGGAGAGAGTCTCGGACTTCAGGTTCCTGGGCATGCACATTCAGCAGGACCTGACCTGGACAATAAACACCAAGGCGCTTATGAAAAAGGCCCAACAGAGACTGTATCTCCTAAGGATCCTCAGGAAGAACAATCTTCAGGAGAAAATGCTGATGACCTTTTATCGCTGCACCATTGAGACTGTCCTAAGCTACGGCATCTCGATGTGGTTTGCCAGTTGCACTGCAGCTGAGAGGAAAGCGCTCCAGAGGGTCATAAAAACGGCACAAAAAGTCATTGGATGTCCTCTTCTCTCTCTTGAGGATGTCTACAGACACTGCCTCAGGAGAGCTCATAGCATCCTGAGAGACTCATCCCACCCAGCACATAACCTGTTTGAACTGTTGCCCTCTGGGAGGCGCTACAGGGCAATCAGATCAAAAACAAATAGGCTTAAAAACAGTTTCTACCCTAGAGCTGTTATTTCTCTAAATAATGCAGAATTATAAATTATTGCATTATTATACCAATCAAAATTGGCTGACATTTTAAACGATATATATTTGTTTGAGTTCTTTAAAATTCTATATACATTTTTAAAAAATAACCCTTTTTCTCATTTAGTTTCAATTTCGTTGCACTTTGTGCAATGACAATGAAGAGATTCTGATTCTGATTCTGAAAATCTTTTTTGTTAAATCTCCCCGAGATCTCGTCTGCTTTTGGGTCCTATCTCTTTTGTTCCTGCGGCAAGAACTGATTGTGACAGTTCCAGTGGCGGCTGGTGGAATTTATTTGAGGGGGGGCTGAACGTTTGCATTCCAAACCCCTGTAGGGGGGTCTGGGGGCATCCTCCCCCACCAGATTTTTTGTGATTTTCACAAACAAACGAAGCATTCTGGTGCATTCTGACTAAGGCTGGGGGTAAACGATTATTTATCAAACGATTAATCGGGCGATTATTTTATCGATTAGTCGACTAATCTAATGACTAATTGGACGATTATCTATTTTTCTGTTGCTTGATTAATAAAAACCATAATGTATCTCAAATAAATACCAAAAAAATCGTAATATACTTTATTTAATACGGAACCCGTAAAGGGACATGACATTTTTTTGTGCGCAAGAGAGTAGCAGAGGTGATACGTTCCCTCCAGGTCCGATGCTCTCTCGGGGGCATGACCCTTCACTTTGACCGACAGTGAGTCTGCTTATAGGTCGGAATATGATGGAATGAAGCGGCCACCGATTCTTGACAGGCTGGGTACTTTATTCTTACACACAACCGGACTCGTTCATGACTTCACTAGACTGACACGCACGCTATCGCTCGCTCTCCTCGCTCGTCCACCTACTCGCTGACGACACACACACACACACACACACACACACACACACACACACACACACACACACACACACACACACACACACACACACACACACACACACACACACACACACACACACACACACACACACACACACTGCCAGTGATATGCGCACGATATTTCCCCATGCTCATGAGATACTTTCTCGTGCGCACGAGATACTTTCTCATGCGCACGAGATACTTTCTCATGCGCACGAGATACTTTCTCATGCGCACGAGATACTCTCCAATGCGCACGAGATACTTTCTCGTTTGAGATGCTCCAACATTGCTGTCGTGCTCTTGTGATATGCTCCATTTGGCAAAAACTCAATCTGGCAAAGAGTGCAAATCACAACACCTTTCCGAAGTATTTCCATACCTTTGATGATTTCGTGCGCGGACATTTTCCTTTATTGTGACTTTCATCCATTTCTCCGTCGAAAATCGTCGACGGAGAAATTTGACGTCGATGAATTTTTGACGTCGACGTCATCGACGCGTCGACATCATCGACGCGTCGCTACAGCTCTAATTCTGAAAAAATAGTAAGGGCAAAAAAATAACATTTACTTACAAAGACGAATTGGGCCATCCTCCCCCACAAGATTTTTTGTGATTTTCACAAACAAACGAAGCATTCTGACAAAATAGTAAAGGCAAAAAAATAACATTTACTTACAAAGACGAATGGGGTCAGGGAACTAAGTTTTAAGTTAATTTTTTTATCAGCAACATTAAGAGATATATGCAGATACATCAACAATAACTTTGAATTACACACAAGGTAACGTTCTCTCTCTCTGTGTGTGTGTGTGAGTGAGAGAGAGCGATAGAGATAATGGGTGAGTGTGTTACGGCCAAGTAACTGTGTAATTGTGTTGGTAAACGTCACTCATAAATATATCTACAGTCTGCATTAGTATGCATTTAGACAAATACAATGACATAGGAATTCCACAAAATTCATGTAAACGTGCAAACTTTTGTGTGTGGTTGTTGAAGACACACTTAAGGCATGATACCAACATAGGTTTGCAGAGGACTACATACAGTACAATATGCACACTGAAGGCCTGATGCCACCATAGGTTTGCAGAGGACTATATACAGTGTGTACACTGAATAGGTTTGCAAAGGACTATAGACAATATGAACACTGAAGGCCTGAAGCAACCATAGGTTTGCAGAGAACTATTTACAGTATGCACACTGAATAGGTGTTCAGAGGACTACCGTACTACGGCTATAATCCTATGATCCGTAAATAGAGTGTCTATTCTCTGTAGTGAATTTGGTCCTTTTTTCTAAAGTTCTTCAGCAATATGTTTTGTTCATATTTTATTATTTGGATTTCGTTTGGACTGGTCCGTTTGAACTGATACATATTTTACTATTGGGACTGATGAATAAAAAAATTATGTTTCCGATCGAGCAATGTTTCATCCGCAACATTTCTTACTCCAGTATTTGCTGGAGTAAAAAAATGCTTTTGCATTTTCACGAAAAATGTAAAACAGCTTTTGAATGTATGTTCCATGTTTATTAACAATCTTAAAACATTCAGATGTTAGTTTTTAATTTACTGTTTTTTTCTCTTCAGACAGAGGAAAAGGTTCTGCTATTGAACTCATTCCTCAGTAAATTAGGAGACTTTGTTGTATGGTAACACATCATTGATATCCAGGTATCTGATCACTACATTGTGTCGAGGTCACATGCTGTTATGTGTTGACTGCTGATTGGTTGATTGATCAGCTACCCATTTGCTGGAAAACTGCAATCTGGCAACAGTGGTCCCACTAGACTCCACAGCCCAAGTGAAGGTAGAGAACCCCGTTTTTCAGTGTGTGTGTGTGTGTGTGTGTGTGTGTGTGTGTGTGTGGAGAGAGAATCTGTGTGGAGTGAATCTGTTGACTTTAGCACTTCTACCTTAGACACGCCTCCTGAAGGCTGATTGGTTGTCTACAGCTCAGGTAGGGAAGGCAGGCATCACAGACAGCATCCAGGTCAGCCTCACATGAAACACAGAGCAATAAAGACGTGTGTATTAATATTTTTGTGTACATGGGGGCGGGGCTAGTCTAGTAGGTAAGGTGTCCAAAGGGTCCGGGTTCGATCCCAGAGGTCCTCTGCTTCTCTCTCCAGGATGATGTAAGTCTTGTTTGACCACATGGGGGCAGACTTGTATAGTTGTTATTTGAAGACACAAGTGTTATTTGTTAAACATTTGAACGAAGTTTAACAGATAGAAATTGACCAGTTGAAATGTAAGCTTATTAATAGTGGATTATTATAAATTGTTTGATGTTGTAAAAGTTGTAGCGCACGATTCCAAGATAATATGAACTTTTAAAAATGGAAAGACTCAAGGTGAATGGAGTCTCTGGGTGAAAAACTGTGGAAGGAGAAGGGTCCCAAAACTTGAAGAGAATTAGAAAGGAAGAAAGAAAGACACGGCCTAAAAACAATAGTTGAGCGCTGTTTGCAGACCGAGCTTGATCTCCACCTCCAGCAGCACCAAGAGGAACGGTGGAAGATAAAACAACAGAATGACATCGATAAACTGATCCTGAAGTGAAGAATGTATGGATGTTATCTCCTTGAGTGTTGGCTCCTTCTTAACACAAGATGGAGTCAGGCCTGCTAGGCCCAGCTCCTCTCCTCAACCCTCCCCCAGCTCCAGAAGGGAGTCAGGCCTGCTAGGCCCAGCTCCTCTCCTCAACCCTCCCCCAGCTCCAGAAGGGAGTCAGGCCTGCTAGGCCCAGCTCCTCTCCTCAACCCTCCCCCAGCTCCAGAAGGGAGTCAGGCCTGCTAGGCCCAGCTCCTCTCCTCAACCCTCCCCCAGCTCCAGAAGGGAGTCAGGCCTGCTAGGCCCAGCTCCTCTCCTCAGCCCTCCCCCAGCTCCAGAAGGGAGTCAGGCCTGCTAGGCCCAGCTCCTCTCCTCAACCCTCCCCCAGCTCCAGAAGGGAGTCAGGCCGGCTAGGCCCAGCTCCTCTCCTCAACCCTCCCCCAGCTCCAGAAGGGAGTCAGGCCGGCTAGGCCCAGCTCCTCTCCTCAACCCTCCCCCAGCTCCAGAAGCGAGTCAGGCCTGCTAGGCCCAGCTCATCGCCTCAGCCGGTGAGATCAATACATTTACATAATCTTCACTTTTCCTTCTTCGTCAATCTTTATGCAATGCATTGGTGTTGTACAATCTCATTATTATTGGTCACTTCATGGCTCTTTTCATATAGTTTGCTCTTGTTTAAACATTGAAATATGTTTAAACAAAAAAAACCTGATATATACTTACAGCCCTGTTAATTTATGAAAAGCTGAACACATGATCAGTGATTTGAACCAATTACCCGCTGTGTCTTGGTGCTGCACCTTGTCACCTGGTGTCAGGATCCCAGTTGGGTTTCATGGATTAATGTTTCACCCATCGTGCTCATTTAGCTTGAATCCAAAATGTATTGACCCTCATCTAAATTTTGGCTGAATTACTTTGCAAGACGAAGTGAATCACATGCAGACCATGAGATTCAATGTGTGTGTGTGTGTGTGTGTGTGTGTGTGTGTGTGTGTGTGTGTGTGTGTGTGTGTGTGTGTGTGTGTGTGTGTGTGTGTGTGTGTGTGTGTGTGTGTAGTGAATCTGTGGACTGTAGCGCTGCTACCGTAGACACGCCTCCTGAGGGCTGATTGGTTGTCTACAGCTCAGGTAGGGAAGGCAGGCATCACAGACAGCATCCAGGTCAGCCTCACCTGAAACAGGTGTTCTGTTATCTGCCCACCAGATGCCGAAACAGCTTTGAACAATCACCAAAGGACCAAGTTGCAAAATCTGAAGTAGGCCCTCCTAGGGGTCCTATCAGGGCTGTGGTGGTGCTTCTGGGACTGCTGTCTGTTGTCCTGCTTGATGGACTGATTGGGTTTGCAGTGAAATTCAAGACCGACGTGAGGAAGAACGACAAAAGGTTTTTAAATTGCTTTTGGACGGAAGGCTTCTGTTGCCACTCCACAGTTTCTTCAATAATATCTTACTCTAAACAAATTGTCTATTGAACCCACAAATAATATTATCTAACATTGAATATTAAATTTACATTTTTATTTTAGCATTGGACTATAACAAAGATATGTGTTTCAAAACATGTCTTCATGTACATTTTGATTGCTTTAAAGTAAGAAGAATAATTCTAACATTACGGAAATTACCCTCAGTGATGCTGCAGTCGTACCACGGACACAGTCTCTATAAGCAGAAGTGGAAAGTACCATGTGGTTAAAGACTTCCTCTTGGGTCAAAGTTGCTCTTAAGACTTTGACATGCTGTCATACAAAACACACAGAAGGGCCAAGCACTCATAGGGGTAAGAGGAAACGTTAAACTCTCTGAAAACACTTTAGACCAGAACATGGCTGAGGCGATTCACCCCCCGACCCAACATGATGACGGAGGTCAGGACCACACGAGGAGAGGGAGAGGAGAGGATAGTGGACATCTTGGTTTGTCCTGAGAGCCTCGGAGATCAACAGCAGGACTCTGTGGGGACAGAGGAGTCCTCCAAGTCTCTGGCAACAGGAAGAAGTCTGCGGCCGGACGCTGTGAGCCCTACCAAGTGTCAGATCTGGGCAGTGATGGTGCTTCTGGGCCTGCTGTCTGTGGTAATGCTGGCTAGACTGATTGGGTTGGCAGTGCAACACAAGAAGACTGCAAGCATGGAAAGAGACATGGAGCAACTTCTCCTAACGCTGAAGGATTTGACAGAACAGAGAGACTCACTGCTTTGTAAACAGTGCCGTCCAGATGGTTGGATGAAGTTTGGTTGTAAATGTTACAAGGCTTCCGACACGTATCTATCCTGGAATAAGAGCAGGGAGTTCTGTGTTTCCCGCGGAGCAGATCTGGTGGTTGTGGACAGTAAAAAGGAGATGGACTTCATTAGCGGGTGCAACTCGTACTTCTGGATCGGAGCGACAGATGAGGCCGTTGAAGGGACGTGGAGATGGGTTGATGGGACCGTCCTGTCACTGGATGACCCCACCTGGAGTAGAGGGGGACCTCAAGGTGGTGAAGACAGGAACTGCTTAAGGAAGGTCTGGGAGCAGAACCAATATAAATGGACAGATGAGAGCTGTGAATCCACAAGCTTTGTGGGGCTTTGTGAACAAAATTTAATGCAATGAATTATTTTGGCCTTCTCTGTACACGTGCCTCTTCACTTGATTCCAACATACATCGGCTTCTTTGTTTCATACATGTTTGGTTCCTTCATTCGATAAGAGCTGTGATTGGCTGCAAGTTGTTCATTTAAAGGAGATGAGATGCACTGCTCACTGCAGGAGATGTACAACGTTGTACATAGATGCTGTTCTTGTTACTCCTTGTAAAAAAAATTCAATGTTTCCACAGTTGCTCTTGGTCCTAGAGGCTGAGATTAGGAGGTAAAGAGTCAGACAGTCATTAACTGGTATTCAGCTGCTGTAAACCACACTCGTTCGCTATCTAGGGCTGCCTTTGTCCCCTCAACGATGTATAGATCACCCTTCAAAAAATTGAAATGTCATTCATAACAGATGTGTTAAAAGCAGATGTTGTAAACTATATTCATTTTTATATTGAATTAGCCTCGTTTTTTGCTTCTGTTTCGGGTAAAATCCATCACGAAAAATGTTGTACCATCTTTTGAATGTTGTCCCCACTCTTAACCCAGTTCACTATCCTTTTTATTCACCTAAAATGGCAATATTTTAAGGTGCTGCGTTTGTTCTCTTCAAACAGAAACAAGTTCCTCCTCATTTCTAAGTAAATTAGGATATCAGTGTATAACCATGGTAACACATCATTGATATCCAGATATCAACTGTATTGCAATAAACTACATTGTGTCCTTGAGCAAGTGTCTTCATGTTATCTTGTTAAGTGTTGTCTCCTTCTGAACACTTTGCAGCCAGCTCCAACATGTGTCTATCAAATGGAGGAAACAAATTACGGAACAAAATAACCACATCCTGAGAGGGATGAAAAAGAAGACGATTTTTGTAGAGTGACATAAACAAATGTCAGTGTTTGACTGACATAAGGTCCATGGACCTCAGAGCCCTCAGGTCCGTTGTAAAGTCCATTGGTTCTGCTCACAGACACCCGTCATCTTGAGGCCCTTCTCCTCATCCTCTCACTCTGTTATTTATGTCATTTGGTTTCCATTCTCCATCTGTTCACCACATGTCCTGGTCCTTTTCCCCGCACTCACAGATCCTGCCACTTCCATCTGCAATCACTTCCTTCCCCTCACCTGTGCATCCTCTTCAGTCCTCCACCTGCACCTCATTCCCTCATCAGTCTCCCCCTGTATGACCAGTTCACCTCCTTTGCTCCCTTGTCGGTTTGTTGTATTCGTCATGTCTCTTTCTCCTTGTTACTCTCTTGTGATTAGTCCCTGATATGCCAGTTAATGTAACTGAGGTTTTTGGGTTCTTAGTTAAAAGACCCTTGTGAAGGAGAGGGACACCACCTTCAGGTCTGGAGATGTGGTACATTACAGCGCTGCCAGAACCTGCCTGAAGAGAGGCATCAGGGAGGCCAAGGCAGCATACAAGAGGAAGATTGAGGACCACTTCAGCAGCAACAACTCACGGCAGGTGTGGCAGGGGGTCCAACACATCACAAACTACAAGTCCAGCAACCTCACCGTAACCAACAGTGATGCCTCGCTATCTGAGGAACTAAACTGCTTCTTTGCCCGCTTCGAGGCTGAGACACTGGAGGTGGCCCCATCACATCCACCAGCCCCCAGCAACGACATATTCACGGTGCAGGCACATGAGGTGAGGCGCACGGTCACTACGGGCAGTGAATCCTAGGAAAGCTGCTGGACCGGATGGTGTGACGGGGAGAGTGCTGAGAGACTGCGCTGACCAACTGGCTGATGTCTGCACTGATATATTCAACCAGTCCCTGTCCCAGTGCAAGATCCCACCCTGCCTGAAGTCCTCCACAATCATTCCTCTACCAAAAAAGACTACCGTCAGCAGCCTCAACGACTACCGGCCGGTGGCCCTTACACCAGTCATCATGAAGTGTTTCGAGAAACTAGTCCGGAGCCACATCACGACAAGCCTGCCAACCACTTCTGACCCCCACCAGTTTGCATACAGAGCAAAACAGGTCTACAGAGGACGCCATAGCCACCGCGCTCCACACCACGCTGCAACACGTGGAACATCAGGGGAGCTACGCCAGGCTGCTCTTCATAGACTTCAGCTCTCCCTTCAATACCATCATACCAAACAGACTTCTCACCAAACTAATGGACTTGGGTCTTTCACAACCCATCTGTTATTGGATCACAGACTTTCTGACAGAGCGCTCCCAGAGAGTTAGAGTAGGTGCCCATCTTTCCTCTGCACTTAGCATCAGCACCGGCTCCCCACAGGGCTGCGTGCTGAGCCCCCTACTCTACACTCTCTACACCAATGACTGCATCCCCAGCCACCCCAGCAATACCATCATTAAGTTTGCGGATGATACAACAGTGGTGGGGCTCATCTCCGGTGGGGATGAGACTGCATATAGGGAGGAGGTCCAAAGACTGTCTATTGTGTGCGGAGAACAACCTCATCCTCAACACCTCAAAGACCAAAGAGCTGATCATTGATGATAGGAGGAATAAGCCAGACATTCAGCCCATCTATATGAACGGGGAGAGCGTGGAGAGAGTCTCGGACTTCAGGTTCCTGGGCATGCACATTCAGCAGGACCTGACCTGGACAATAAACACCAAGGCGCTTATGAAAAAGGCCCAACAGAGACTGTGGCCCCGTCCACACGAAGCCGATTTCATGGCGAAACCGCAAAGGTCTTGTACGGTTCGGCCTTCCGTCCACACGAAGCCGGCGAATCCGCTGACCGAAACCGCAAACTTCTGAAACCACCCTCGGAGGTGGTTTCAAATCTATCCGGTTTCGTTTTGGTTTCGTGTGGACGCCTGAAACCGTCTGAAACCGCAAACCATGACATCATCGCCCCACCCCTCGAACGCCTAGCCAATGGCTCTTAAGCCCGCGGAGTCTCAGAAATCACAACAAAAAAGATGATGGCGGACTACAAGCTTGTAATCGTTCTGCAGCATATCATGTCCCTTGTTGGGTTGCTAAGCCATTATTTATTGAGAATCTAGTTCGCCATCGTAGAAGAGCTGTTTGTTTGTGTTGTTAGTGGTTCGGGGGGCAGCCTTTATGCGCATGCTCGCCTCTTCTTCTTCTGGATTTGTGTACCAGAAGCAGCGCCCCTTATGGGCCTGGAATGTTTACTACAGCGTTTCTACAGATCTATCCGGTTTCGCTTGGCTTCGTCTTTACGGAGATACTTCGAAACCGGATAGATCGAAACCGTAACGGTTTCGCCCGTTTCGGCTTCGTGTGGACGGGGCCTGTATCTCCTAAGGATCCTCAGGAAGAACAATCTTCAGGAGAAAATGCTGATGACCTTTTATCGCTGCACCATTGAGACTGTCCTAAGCTACGGCATCTCGATGTGGTTTGCCAGTTGCACTGCAGCTGAGAGGAAAGCGCTCCAGAGGGTCATAAAAACGGCACAAAAAGTCATTGGATGTCCTCTTCGCTCTCTTGAGGATGTCTACAGACACTGCCTCAGGAGAGCTCATAGCATCCTGAGAGACTCATCCCACCCAGCACATAACCTGTTTGAACTGTTGCCCTCTGGGAGGCGCTACAGGGCAATCAGATCAAAAACAAATAGGCTTAAAAACAGTTTCTACCCTAGAGCTGTTATTTCTCTAAATAATGCAGAATTATAAATTATTGCATTATTATACCAATCAAAATTGGCTGACATTTTAAACGATATATATTTGTTTGAGTTCTTTACAATTATATATACATTTTTAGAAAATAACCCTTTTTCTCATTTAGTTTCAATTTCGTTGCACTTTGTGCAATGACAATAAAGAGATTCTGATTCTGATTCTGATAAGCTTTTTTGTTAAATCTCCCCGAGATCTCGTCTGCTTTTGGGTCCTATCTCTTTTGTTCCTGCGGCAAGAACTGATTGTGACAGTTGCGGCTGGTGGAATTTATTTGAGGGGGGGCTGAACGTTTGCATTCCAAACCCCTGTAGGGGGGTCTGGGGGCATCCTCCCCCACCAGATTTTTTGTGATTTTCACAAACAAACGAAGCATTCTGGTGCATTCTGACAAAATAGTAAAGGCAAAAAAATAACATTTACTTACAAAGACGAATGGGGCCATTCTCCCCCACAAGATTTTTTGTGATTTTCACAAACAAACGAAGCATTCTGACAAAATAGTAAAGGCAAAAAAATAACATTTACTTGCAAAGACGAATGGGGCCAGGGAACTAAGTTTTAAGTTAATTTTTTGCCTTGTAGAAATCAGCAACATTAAGAGATATATGCAGATACATCAACAATAACTTTGACTTACACACAAGGTAACGTTCTCTCTCTCTGTGTGTGTGAGTGAGAGAGAGAGAGATAGAGATAATGGCTGAGTCACGTGTGTTACGGCCAAGTAACTGTGTAATTGTGTTGGTAAACGTCACTCATAAATATATCTACAGTCTGCATTAGTATGCATTTAGACAAATACAATGAAATATGAATTCCACAAAATTCATGTAAATGTGCAAACTTTTGTGTGTGGTTGTTGAAGACACACTTAAGGCATGATACCAACATAGGTTTGCAGAGGACTACATACAGTACAATATGCACACTGAAGGCCTGATGCCACCATAGGTTTGCAGAGGACTATATACAGTGTGTACACTGAATAGGTTTGCAAAGGACTATAGACAATATGAACACTGAAGGCCTGAAGCAACCATAGGTTTGCAGAGAACTATTTACAGTATGCACACTGAATAGGTTTTCAGAGGACTATATACAATATGCACACTGAAGGCCTGATGCCACCATGTTTGCAGAGAGCTATATACAGTATGTACTGAATAGCTTTGCAGAGGACTATATACAATATGCACAATGAAGGCCTGGTCCCACCATAGGTTTGCAGATAACTATATACAGTACACTTGAAAGGGGTGGGGGGAGGTTGTGAGGGTCTGCAACCAGTGTCCATCTCAAGGGAAATACATATAGGCTAGTGGAATAAATAGAAGTTGCTTACCTCTAGCATGGCTAGCTTCACAGTTGTTCATATGCACTCTTGCTCGCTTGTGTTTTTTTAATCCGTTCTGACAGATGTTTCAGGTCTGTCATCTCAAGGGAAATACATATAGGCTAGTGGAATAAATAGAAGTTGCTTACCTCTAGCATGGCTAGCTTCACAGTTGTTCATATGCACTCTTGCTCGCTTGTGTTTTTTTAATCCGTTCTGACAGATGTTTCAGGTCTGTCAACCCTGTCCGTGTCCACAAACTATCACTCGCACTTGTTTTAAAAAGTATACAAGGAAAGCAAAAAAATTGCATTGGCATACCCACAGCTAGTTAGCCAAGCCTGAACCAAACTCTGGAAAAACTTCTCTTGTAGGCTCTATCCTTTTCTCTTGCTTGTTGGGTCATGTTCACTTCTGGCTTATCTGCTCCGATTTCTTTTACTTGAAATTTTTCTGCAAATGTTCTTCTTTCGAAGGGATTCTTAAGCAAAGACTTAACTGAATTTGGGGCTAGCTGAACTCACAGGGAAACAGTGGTAGCAGTACTCAAAGTCGCCATCTTGCTGATCTCTGAGGTAATAGCAAATTATGTACTTTTCTGCCTAGCAACGGGGGAACCATTGGCTAATAATTCAGGCATGTGGGGCTGAGCGAAAAGCGCCCCACGGAAGACATCTACTTCACCAAGATGAACGTTGAACATGTCAGTGAATGAAGATTTAATCATGGGGGATTCTAAAGATATTCTAAAGTAAATGCATTATTCGAATGCAATTAAAATAGATTAATTCTCAAAATGAGAAGATTATTAAAATATATATATATAAATATATTTAAAAAAGAAAAGATGGCCGGTCGGCGGGAGGGCGGCACCCCAGCGCCCTCTATAGGCGAGCCGCCACTGGACAGTTCTGGTTCTTGTAACCTGTGTTCCTCAATCATCCACAAGCTCCAGGATAGAGTCAGGCCTGCTAGGCCCAGCTCATCTCCTCAACCTGTTAGATAGATCTATAAACATTATTGATCATTTCTCTCTAGATTCTCTGTTATACATTTTGCCTTTTGAAGGTAACGGAGTTTGAATTTTTAGATTTTGCATAATATTTGCATAATTTACTAAATAAGCAGAAAAGGGATTCTGTTCGGACTTGTTGTCTTTAAACAGACATTGAAAAGATATTTTATTTGCGTTGGGCTAACAAAGAAAGATTTATATAATCCCAGCCAGTATTTCTTCAGATTGAATTATTATAATTGCAATGTTTGGTTGTAACTTTTTTATTATGTCAATCTTTTTTTTTCTATCGTGAACATCAAATAGATGTCTATATTTAATCCCGTCACTCCATAGCCTACTGTCCACTGACGGCGCGACTGCATGGAATAAAGCATCTGTCCAACATGTGTCAAGAACATAATATTTTTATGTGACACTGTAAACGCATAATCAAATGTCAATTAAATCCCATGTGTGGAAAACCAAGCCACACTCCTCATCACAATCGTTGTCCGTTACTCTTGATGCTTTTCATGACAAATCAGGCATTAAAAAGGGGTTATGTTCAAGAACATTTTACGTGGGTGATTACAAACTGATTATCCAAGGTGTTCTCGGTCAGTCTTATTACCGTAACCCTATAAATGCAGAGGTGAGCGCCGTGGTAATGCTGCACCATGGCACTTCTGGCGGACCATGCAAATGGCAGGATTCGGAGGGAGAGGGTATTTAGGGACCATAACGATTTATTGGTAGGCTACATACAAATATGTAACTATGTCTTTTTTATTCTGGGACTGTGCGCTCCGTGCTACTGACAGAGTTCACTGCTGCAGCAACATGTTGCCACTCAATCTGCTTTTTGTTGTTGGCGATCCCAATCCCGTGACCGCCGAACAAAACTACCTTTCGGGCCTTCATCTCACCCACAAGTGTCTCCACTTCAACCTCCGTGAAATTTCGCTTTTTTGCTTTTCTCAGTACTTCTGCCATTGTTTCCGACAAGACATACAACTTGCATCTGAGTCTGTTTTATATGCAGATCGAATTCATGAGGTTATTTGCATTGACCATTTATGGTTAAAAAGGGGCGTGTACAGGGCGGAACGTGAAGCTGATTCAGCTGCGCACACTTGTAGGCACTCTGATTTATAAAGCAAAGATTGCGTACGGTGTGCGTACGCAGGGTTTTATAAATCGGAATATCTTTTGGCGCACGCAAACCTTGGCTTCTGGGAGTACGCACATTTTTTAGTAACACAGTTTTATAAATGAGACCCCTGGACTGTTGAACTGTTGAACTTTTGAACTGCTGTTGCATCAGTACATAGTGTAGCGACTACCTTGTTGAAACAGGATATAGCTTTACCGCAACGACGCACAAGGCTGCATATGCACACACACGCCAGCTGGTGACTAGCGAGTGGTGACTATATAAAGCGCACCCAGGACACTCGTTACTCGCTCTCTTCCCTTCCTTTATTCAGATCTAGCTTATTGTAACACTGCCGCGTATGCTTATCAACAACAAATCCTAAAACATTAAGATTGAATGTTTTAATGGCCCGTGTTTGTTCTCCTCAAACAGAGGAACAAGTTAATCTATTGAGCTACTTCCTCAGTAAATTAGGATATCACAGAGTATAAACATGGTAACACATCATTGATATCCAGGTATCTCATCACAAGTGAGGTCAGATACTCATTTAAAATTCATATTTTGCTCTTCAATGCGATAAATGACGTTGTGTCCTTGAGCAAGTGTCTTCAGAGCAGCAGGTCACTGGCGTGTCTTTAAAACCACAGCAGCAGTTCCACCGCACCAGTTTGACCAGTCGGTCCCGTGACGACCTGACGGAACAGCCCAGCATGCGTCCACATCAGGCCTCGTCTGATTGGCTCGTCCACCTGCCCATCATCCCAGAGAGCCGGGGCTCTGGGAGCCAGGGGCCCCGAAGGCGTCCCTCAGCAGCTGGTCCAGGTTGTGTGTGTACTGGTCCCGGGGGGGGCCCGGCCCCGCCCCCGCCCCGCCCGGTAGGAGGGGCTGGAGGTGGGGAGGAGGCGGGGCGTGGGGGAGGGCAGCGTGCAGCTGGCTCAGCGTCAGCCAGAAGGCGTCCGGGTCCACCTGGATCAGGTGACGGAACACGCTGGAGGAGGAGGAAGGGGAGGAGTCAGCAGCACGCCCAGGCACCCCCTGGTGTCAGGGTCTCCGTAGGATTCATGGATTCATGTTTCACCCTTCGTGATCATTCAGCTTGAATCCAACATTTATTGACCCAATTTTTGGCTGATTTACAATAAGAAGTGAATCACATGCAGGCCATAAGATTCACTATTTTATGTGAATCTTACGGTTCAATTCGGATACGGGGTCAGGTGAGAGCTCTCTAGCCAGTTGCACACATTACTCAAGTTATTTTGCAGCTTGCGCTTTGTCTTTAGTGTGAACATATAGTGCAGCACCATCCGCATATAGTTGGCAGGTAACTTGCCAAGTCATTTATGAATAAGCTAAATAAAAGAGGTCCTAGAATTTAACCTTGTGTGTGTGTTTGTGGAGAGAATCTGTGAAGAATGAATCTGTGTGGAGTGAATCTGTTGACTTTAGCGCTGCTACCTTAGACACGCCTCCTGAAGGCTGATTGGTTGTCTACAGCTCAGGTAGGGAAGGCAGGCATCACAGACAGCATCTAGGTCAGCCTCACCTGAAACACAGAGCAATAAAGACGTGTGTGTTAATATATTTGTGTGTATGGCTGCTAAATGTAGGAGTAGGAACCAGAGAGGGAAATGTATCAATTAACTTTAAGGAGCTTAGTTTGCTCTTGGGAATCCCATCTGGCCACACTGTACACTCAAGAACACAAAACGCAGACTGGAAGATGGTCCCTTAATAAATTAAATATAAAGCGAAATAAAACAAATCATATTATACAGTAAAACAGACACACACTGATGGCGCATTTCCACTGCAGGGTGCGGAACGGATCGGATCGCAAAGGTGCGGGTCGGATCGCGTTTCCACCGCCAAAAGTGGGCGTGACCCGGACTTTGCCGTACCCGTTCCGACCCCATTCTAGGGACTCCTCCGTTGCGGTACCCAAAACGAGACCAGACGCCTGAAAGGGTACCCTGGAATTCTAGCTACACCCCCCCCCGTTGATTGGTCGACAGAATCGTCACTTCCGGGTGACACGGGGATAAAAACAAACAAACAGTAGCCTCGAGGTATTATTCTTTACAATTAACATGTCGCGTAAAAAGCTTGCTTGGGCGAACAAGGAGGTGGAGACGTTCGTCTGCATTCTTGCGGAGGAAGACGTTGTTTACGATGTTTACGTAGCTGCCGCCGCGATTGACATCCGGCCTACCACCAAGGGTACTGTCGGCAGTGGAAACGCGACCTCGGAACTGAGCTGGGCTATACTGCCCCCTCCCTACCGCCCCTTTGCGATCCGATCCGTTCCGCACCCTGCAGTGGAAACGCGGCATGAGTAAAACATCATAATATACATAATAGACAAGGTTAACAGATCAGCGTCAGTGGAAAAAATTATAAATTATCCCAGCTAGTGACCACATTTATTTTCTAAAAGCCATTTATTTTGATGTTTGGAAACTGAGGTGAGAGTTGGTAGTTCGCGTATTGCACTTGGTATGGAGTTCCAGGTATTCGTTGCTCCATAGGAAAGAATTTCTACGTAGAGTGCCTCTACGTAGAAATCATCTACGTAGAGGCACTCCTGCCGCGCCTGGTCAATCTGCCCGCGCGAGCGCTTCAAGGAAGGAAACCAATCACAACGGAGTTGGGTTGGCAGGAGGGGGGCGAGGGGGCGGAGAAGGACGAAACGGAGAGTTGACAGAGAATGCTGAAAGCGCCCAGATGAGAGGAAGAGTTTCCCGAAAATCGACATCGTTTTTTGTGTATGGTTAAACATGACTATCAATCAATATAACAACGTTTATAGGTCATAAAGTCGAAAAAGCATAATAGGTCCCCTTTAAGCACATCCTGCAGATTCTCATAAAACACATTAGACGTTGATGGTGGCCAATAAATCCCTACCAGTGTCACTGACATTTATTCAGAAAGAATGGCATTGAGCCCTACGCGTTCCATGTTGTTTACACAGGCCCATTTGATTTGATTACACTTAAGATGATCTTTTACATAAAACATTTCCCCTTCCCCCGGATCTGTCTAATCTAAAGATATTGTAACCCGGTACATGTAATCCAGCCATTGGAGAATTACTATGCCAGGTTTCAGTGATGCAAAGAAAATCCAAGTTAGACTCACTTAATAGATTCTGGATTTGGTCACATTTGGATATTATACTATGTATGTTAATATGACCTCCTAACAGGACCTATGGTTTACAGTGTGGATCCCAAATTACTTTTAAATTTGGTGTTTAACCCAATTGTGGAAGGAGCATAAAGCATGCTGTATATTGTTGATTCAATTAAAGTCTACATGCAATACATTTGTCAAAATAAAAATGATTTTGCTTGATCTTCACCTCCAGCCCCAAGAGGAACTGTGGAAACTAAAGAATCTGAATTACATCGATGAACAGATCCTGTAGTGCCCAATGTATTGAAATCTCCTTAATTATGGCTCCTCCGTAACACAAGATTGAGTCAGGCCTGCTAGGCCCAGTTCCTCTCCTCTCCTCCGGTGAGATCAATCCATTTTATTCCTCACTTTCACTTTCACTTCACTCTTAATGTAATGTAATTGGTCTTGTACTGTCTCATTATCATTGGTCACTAAAGAGCTCTTTGATATAGTTGGTTCTTGTTTTAACATTTAAGTCCTACAATAAATACTTGCAGCCTTGTTACTTATGAAGCGCTGAACCCATGATTAGTGATTTGAACTAATTACCTGCAGTGTCTTGGTGCCGGGGGTCTCTGTGGTTCAAATAAGACTGGAGCTTTATTATTCTAAATCAAATATACAAGCTTTGGCCGGGAATGGAGCAGTCAAAATGATTGTGGTAGTTTGTCATCCCCTGCGATTGCCTTGGCAACACAGAGGTGGGCAATATTGCAGTAAGCGCAACGGCTCATCCGGTGAGAAGACTTCCTGCTTGGGTATAGTGGGTGTGAAGACCTCGACCTGCTGTCAGACAGAACGCACAGAAAGAGGAACCGCTCACAGGCGTAGGACGATAAGATCAACTCTGTGAATACAGTCAAGACCACAACATGGCTGAGGTGATTTACGCCATGCCCAACATGATGACCAAGGCCAGGTACACACAAGGAGAGAGAGAGGAGAGGATAGTGGACATCTACGCTAGCCTGGAGAGCCTCAGAGATCCACACCAGGACTCTGTGGGGACAGAGGAGTCCTCCAAGTCTCTGGGAACAGGAAGAAGTCAGCGGCCGGACGCTGTGAGCCCTCCTTGGTGTCCTATCAGGGCTGTGGTGGTGCTTCTGGGCCTGCTGTCTGTGGTCCTGCTGGCTGGACTGCTTGGGTTGGCAGTGATTTACAAGACTGACATGGACCAGGCTCGCCTTATACTGAAGAATTGCACGGAACATAGCAACACTAGTTTGGGAACAGGACTGTCCAGGTGGTTCGGATGAGTTTGGTTTTAAAAGTTACCGGATTAACAACGTGTTGGGATCCTGGAAGAAGAGCAGGGAGCTCTTTGTTTCCGACAGAGCAGATCTGGTGGTTGTGGACAATAAAGCGGAGATGGACTTCATTAGCGGGTACAACTACCACTTCTGGCTTGGAGCAACGGATGAGGCGATGTGGGGTTAATGGGACCGTCCTGTCACTGGATGACTGGAGTGGAGGGGAGCCTGATGGAGGTGAGGACCAGAACTGCTTAGGGATGGTCGTGGAGCAGAACCAATTTAAATGGACAGATGAGAGCTGTGAAGACTTATGCTTGGGGATTTGTTAACAATATTTAATAAAATGATTGAAAACATTTCTTTGTGACTATTTTTTCATCTCAATGCCAACAGACGTTGGCTGCTCTGTTTCATACTTGATGGGTTCCACCATTCGATTAGATCTGTGATAGGCTGCTAAATGTTCCTTAAAAGGAGATGTCATGAATACTTCACTGGTCACCACAGGAGCTGTACATAGATGCTGCTCTCTGATAGTCGCTGAGGTTAGGTGGTAAAGAGTGGTTGGTTTGGCTGATTTTCAGTGGCTGCAAACCACACTTCTTTATCTAGGGCTGCCTTTGTCCCCTCAATGATGTTAAGATCACCCTTCAGAAAAATGAGTACGACCCCTGGTCGTCAAACAAGACCTTGACACTTAAATAATGCTAGAGGCTTCGTTTTGTGTGTTAATACAGATCTCAGATATTTTTCTGTAGTTATCCATGGAAGTAAACACATGCAGACAAACGGTCAGATGATCTGGAAGTGAAGGCAGGGAGTACTAGTTCAGCGAACAGCATACTAGACCCGAGATTGCACGTTCAATGCCTCTGCAAAACTTGACAGGAAACCACACCCAACCCAGATCTATTCAGTTCATCGTGATCGGGTAGATCATAGCTTTAGCTAGCAAATTCTTCCTTATTGACTCCATCTTGGCCTTCACAGCAAAGGTAAATGGGGGTGTTGCAGTAAAACCTGGCAACCCACCAGCAGCCTGTTGTCCACAAAGGACAATCATAAGCGTGGGATTGTCACTGTCCCCTGTGTTTGGTATATCAGACCGTTTCTTTATGTAGCATTTACAGTATTCAGACCCTTAACTGGAGCCTCAAGCCCTCTTGGGTTTACTTTGCACAGCTCTTCAGGTCTCTCCAGAGATGTTCCACGGTGTTCAGGCCCAGACCCTGAATCTGCAGACCACGGACCTTCAGAGATGACGCCCCCAAGCTTCTCCGCAGGGATGGTGTTAGCCATTGGTGAGCCGTGCCTGGATTTCCTCCAGACAAGGTCCAAACATTGTCCAATCAGATAATTCGCCCTCAGAGGATCTCTGTCAGAGCGGTCTAAGATCCATAAGACTGGTGGTTGGTCGCCCCTCACCTTGCATTAAAGAACGATTGGATGCCAGATATGTTCAATCTGTAGATCTGTCGCCTCAACACAATCCTGTCTTGAATGGTACAATTGATTAGACTTCATGGCTTGTTTATTGGTCCTAAATGCACTATAGTGACAGTGCCTTACCAGATCATGTCAAATCCATTGAATTAGGTTATCAGGTTTTTTCGTTTGTTTCCCCTGAGAGACGGTGATTTAAAAAAACTCTAATGGGCTGTGGTGGGATCGCTTGTTCTCTAGAGACCAATGATGAGCCAAGAACTGGAACAACCAATGAGCGGTGCAGGTGAGAGGTCAGAGGTCAGCTGGTGCAAGTGAAAGCTAAGAGGTCAGCGTGGTGTGTGCAGGTCAGAGGTCAGCGTGGTGCAGGTGAGAGTTCAGTGGTCAGTGTGGTGCAGGTGAGAGGTCAGCATGGTGCAGGTTAGTGGTGAGAGGTCAGTGTGGTGCAGGTGACATGTCAGAGGTCAGCGTGGTGCAGGTGAGAGGTCATCGTGGTGTGTGCAGGTCAGATGTCACTATGATGCAGGAGAGAGGTCAGAGGTCAGCGTGGTGCGGGAGGTCAGAGGTCAGCGTGGTGCAGGTGAGAGGTCAGTGCGGTGCAGGTGAGAGTTCAGAGGTCAGCGTGGTGCGGGAGAGAGGTCAGAGGTCGGCGGCGGGGTCCTACCCAGGTCCAGCCTCAGGCAGAGAGATCCCAGGCCCTGCAGGACGGCCAGCTGCAGCTTGTAGGCCAGCGTGTGGGTGTAGACGGGCCCGGCGCGCGCGCTGACCGGGGCCTGGCGGGCCAGCGAGGCGCCCAGCCGGGGCAGCACCTCCTTGGACACCCTGCCCCGGAGGAAGTTGCCGCACGCCTCGCCCAGGGTGCACAGCACCTGGGAGCAATTACAATTAGGGCATTTAGCAGACGCTTTTATCCAAAGCGGCTTACATCGGTTGATACACACATTGACACACCGACCGACGGCAGGGCCAGGGGGTCACTCACACCGCCCGATCAGAGGGGAGCCAGGTCTGCAGAGATTGTTGGGGTGTGACGCCGTCACCAGCCGACGTAGCTGTGGCGGTGTACCCGGTGGAAACGGGTCAGACTCCGAGGGGCTCATGGGAACAACCCTCAACTCTTAACCCTTAACCCCTTAACTGGAAAACTCCTCAAAACAAACAAACACTCAGAAGGGATGGCTAACCCCAACCCTAGGAGTGCAATGTAGAATATAAGACATAACCGAGAGGATCTTGGACAAAAAATAACTTGACTTGGCGCTTTGGACCGAATTCTGCTAAACTACCGGGGGGCAGAGTAGGGGTCCCCTGGAAGGCTCCGGGGGTCCGGGGACCTTGGGGGAGAGGACTCACCTTGAAGCCCCGGAGGACGGCGAGGGGGTCGTCGTCGGTCAGCCTGCGGAGGAGCGCTGGCCAGCAGCGGTGCACCATGGGTAACAGCTCGTCCTCCGCCTCGCGCAGAACGCACACGCACAGCTCCAGGATGTCCAGCACCTGCAGGCGGAGACGCATCAGTGGGAGCACGCGCGCACGCACGCACGCAGGCACACGCACACACACACACACACACGGTACCTTGAGTCTGATGCGGAGGCTGGGGTCTGACAGCAGGTGGGTGCACCGTTGCATCACTTCCTTCGTGATGACGATGTGGGCAGGAAGCTCCTTCTTCACATCCGGCCCCTCCTCTTCCTCTGCCTCTTCTGGGGCCACTTTTCAAAACAACAGCCACAAAGTGGTGACTAGGTCGTCCTCCTGACATGTTAACATGGTGTTGTCTAGGTCGTCCTCCTGACATGTTAACATTGTGTTGACTAGGTCCTCCTCCTCCTCCTGACATGTTAACATTGTGTTGACTAGGTCCTCCTCCTCCTAACATGTTAACATTGTGTTGACTAGGTCCTCCTCCTCCTCTTGACATGTTAACATTGTGTTGACTAGGTCCTCCTCCTCCTCCTAACATGTTAACATTGTGTTGACTAGGTTGTCCTCCTCCTAACATGTTAACATTGTGTTGACTAGGTCCTCCTCCTGACACGTCATCACCGTGTTGACTGAACACAGATCTTTACCTGGCTGCTGCTCCTCCTCTTCCTCCTCCTCCTCCTCCGCTCCGATGCCCTGGGCCAGCTCCTGCTGCCGGCTGTGGTCCAGGAGGAACTGCCGGACATCCAGAGCCGTCATGTCCTCCGGGCGGGGGCCCGAGCCCCCCTGCTCCCGCCCGGACGCTGGCGCGCCCAGGGGGTCCCTGCTGGGGGGGAACCACCTCACTACAGGGGGGAGGGGGTTAGTCACGGTTGAGTGGCTGATTATGGGGGGGGGGGGGGGGGGGGGTCTTTGTGTGGATCAACTAAGAATACTGTAGTTTTGCTTTTGTAAATGGAGGAGTATGTGTTTAAATTAGCTCATTAGCTCAACTGTCAAATACTAGGAAAAATCGGTGTTTTGAAATTATTTTTATTATTACTTTTAGTAAAAGGAAAGTGTCCGTCTAACACTTGGATCAATAATAATCATTTCCCATGCGTGTCCTTAATGAGCAGGTAGGGGCTACGTCCTTGCTCATGGACGCCGACTGTGGACGTCGGGAGTCGAACCCAGAACCCCTCAGCGGCCCCCAGGGGGCGGAACCTCACCGAGAGCCTTCATGAGGGAGTGCAGCACGGCGCAGAACAGCGCCGCCGTGTGGTCGTACGAGAGGTCCAGGGCCAGCAGCACGTCGCCCACCATGTCCCCCACCAGGGGCAGCAGGCCGGGGTCCGAGTGGGCCAGGATCACCGCCAGCACCCGGGGGGCCTGTGGACCAGAGCACCGTGTGAGGCGTGCCGCCCCGATCACGCCATTTCCCCGCCGCCTAGCTCTGTCTCGGTCTTCTCGGAGAGTTTGGATTCACGACCATTTGAAACACAGCAAGCGTCACTGCTGTCACACACACACACACACACACACACACACACACACACACACACACACACACACAGAGAGAGAGAGAGAGAGAGAGAGAGAGAGAGAGAGAGAGAGAGAGAGAGAGAGAGAGAGAGAGAGAGAGAGAGAGAGAGAGAGAGAGAGAGAGAGAGAGAGAGAGAGAGAGAGAGAGAGAGAGAGAGAGAGAGAGAGAGAGAGAGAGAGAGAGAGAGAGAGAGAGAGAGAGAGAGAGAGAGAGAGAGAGAGAGAGAGAGAGAGAGAGAGACTCTCGTAGAGCAGTTCTTGGAAGCGGCTGATTGGTTGCGCGTCCGGCTGGGGCTAGCCAATCAGGGGAGCGGGTTACCTGCGGGCCGTGCTGGAGCCGGCGCAGGTTGAGGGAGACGTCGTTGAGCAGGTAGTCCGAGTTGTCGGCGATGAGTTGCCGCGGCGACGCGTAGCCACAGGCCCCGGCGACGCCGTGGACGCACGCCAGCGCGGCGCGGCTGACCAGCAGCGCCGCGTCCCCCGCCTTCTCCAGCACGGGGTACAGCGACGTCATCAGCAGGGGACGGAAGGCGGGGCCCAGGGCGTGGGCGCCGCAGGCCACGCCCTCCAGCTGGATGCACAGCTGCCAGATGTTGCTGTTGAGCTGGTGGACGGAGGAGGAGGAGGAGGAGGAGGAGGAAGAGGAGGAGGAGGAGGAGACCACCTGGAGGAGGCTGGAGCTGCTGATGCCACCGGGAGATATCGAGAGCCTGGATGGACTGAGCAGCTGGGAGGGGGGGGGGGGGGAGAGAGAGAGAGGGATTAATGGAGAGGGCGAGAGAGAGAGGGGCGAGAGAGAGAGAGAGAGAGAGGGGGCGAGAGAGAGAGAGAGGGCGAGAGAGAGAGATTAATGGAGAGGGCGAGAGAGCGAGAGCGAGAGCGAGAGCGAGAGCGAGAGAGAGAGAGAGAGAGAGAGACAGAGAGAGAGACCAAGAGGGATGAGAGTCAGATCTCATAACGTTTTGTGTCATGCATTTTGGCAGCAAAGGACCAACGAATAGCAGAAGTTACCATTATCTATTATTTATTCAGGTTCCGGAAATGTGCACAGTGACAGAATGATAACCCCTTTTTAATTTAACTGCATGTAAAATGCTATTTTCGACAAAAAACGTTTAACTTTGCGGCTGACGAGGACCAGCATGTTTACCTCCCGGTCCTGGGGGGCCTCCGAGTGCTGGGGGGCCGTGGCCAGGTTCCAGTTCCTCTCGCTGGTGTACTCCTCTATGACCGCCACCACCGCCGCCCTCACGCTCTCCCCGTCCCCACCTCCTCCTCCTCCCTCCGCCGGGGCGTGGAGCCCCCACCCTCCGCCGCCGCCGCCCGAGCCCTGACCCCACGTCGCCACGCCGACGCCCGCGGCCCCCCTCAGGGTCTCGTTCAGCACCATGGCCGCCTGCTTCCGGTAGGCCGACGACTCCCGGTACAGGTCCAGGAAGTGGTCCACCAGCAGGTAGGTGTTGCCGTAGTAACCTGCAGACCAATCAGAATCAGCGTTTGATTGGATTAATTTGAACGGTTAATTCACACACAGGAAAAATCTGGAGCGCGAAAAAAGACAAGAGGAGCATGATCGAGAAAAAGGCGAATAAATCAGAATTAATGTTGGTTTTGGTTTTTGGCTGCAGTGTGGTCTTTCAGCCACTGGGTGGCGGTAGAGTGGGCGTATTTGTGGCCAGTGGTTGGTTTCTAGTCAGCCTTCTCCGCTGTTCAGAGATTCCAAAAAGGTTTTTGTTTGGAAGTCAGGGGGATGTTTCTGGTTGTTGTTTTGGCCTTGGCCAGCCTGAAGCTATTTCGTTACCGTTCTTCATACAGTTGGGATGAAATAAACCCTCGTTTCCTTGAACGGTGCCTGGTTATGAAGCGTCATTTCGATCCCTTTCTGCTGTGTTACCCCCCTACCACGTCCGTCACTTTAGGGCTGCTACACACTGACCCAACCGTTGGCCATCTGAAACGTTTGGGGAGATAAGACGAGTTCGGGAACAAATCAGTTCCGTTTATTCAGCTGTGTTGGAAGCTTTTGGAACGAGAGGCAACGGAGTGGTCGGTTAAAGGAGGCTGGCCGTTGGTGTGAGTCTGGGCTGTGTGGGGGCCCCTTTGGGCTGTGTGGGGGCCCCTTTGGGCTGTGTGGGGGCCCCTTTGGGCTGTGTGGGGGCCCCTTTGGGCTGTGTGGGGGCCCCTCTGGGCTGTGTGGGGGCCCCTTTGGGCTGTGTGGGGGCCCCTCTGGGCTGTGTGGGGGCCCCTTTGGGCTGTGTGGGGGCCCCTTTGGGCTGTGTGGGGGCCCCTTTGGGCTGTGTGGGGGCCCCTTCGTAACAGCAGCGATCCAGTGGGATGGAACGTGAATGAGGCCATACGTAGGCCTTGCCTCTGACTATAGACGATGTGGTTGTGTGACGGGGGGTCAGCTCTGACCTAGAGTGCGACAGATCTCCATGAGCACGGAGAAGATCTTCTCGTCCCTGAAGTACAGGAAGTGCTTCCTCTGGGCGTGGCCCGCGAGGGGGTCTTCCGAGGCCGCCCCCGAGGGCGTTTCCATGACGGCGGCGGAACTCCTCTCCTCCACGATGCGAACGTCCCTCACGTCGAGCTCTAGGACCTGCACAGGAAACAGGAAGTGCTGCTTAAGCAAGACTTACAACCCTGGTTTATCAGGATGATATCATAACTTTCACTGACTTAACAATCTACTATTTGTTTTATTAAAGGTGGCATATTATAACACCAGGTGTGAGTGTGATTAGCCGTTACAAGCTGGTTTTAAAATCTGCCTCTTCTGACATCACAAGCGGGCATGTCCACCTGGATGTGCAACAGATAGATGAGCAACATTTATGTAATATGTCACCTTTAACACTTAATAACAATACGTAGGCATTATTTATCATATTGTTACGCAAAAATGTACAGATAATTGCCATAATTAGTCAAAAATATCTATGCATGTACACACACAAGATAAAAAGTGAGGGTCATGTGACGTGAACTTCAACGGCCATCTCCCGCCCTCGGAGAATGAGGAGCAGGAGGAGGAGGAGGAGGCGGAGGCGGTTGCCACGGTGACACACCTGCATCAGGGCCATGGAGATGCGCTGGAGGTGGGCGGCGGAGTTGAGGGCCCGGCCGACCAGGGGCCCCAGCAGCTTGAGGTACCCCAGGAACACGTTGAGCGCCAGCAGCTTCCTGTGGTCGTCGGCCGCCCTGAGGAGGCGGGGCAGCGAGGTGGCGAGGCCGTGGAGGTTCTCCGACAGCACCTCCACGAACGTCTGACCGGGGCTGGGGCCGGGGCCGGGGCCGGGGGGTGGGCCGCCGGCCGCGTCGCCGTGGCAACCGTCGCGCCCGCGCTCCGACGCCGCCCTCAGGGCCTCCTCACACCTGCGAGGGGGGGGGGGGGAGTCACGTTCAGCCATGGTCACATCGGAGGGAGCACCTCTCATAGAGCATCTGAACTCGACACTAGAGCTTAAACAAGCTCTCAGTTTGTTAATAAGTGATAGTTCATGGTTTATTAATTATTAATTATTATTATTATTATTATTAAATGATTCAGGGCAATAGTAAAGAGGGATTAGTAATAGTAAATAGTAATAGTAGATGATAGTCATTATCATAATAAATAGTAATTCTGATCATTTGAATTCTTAAAGTATTCGGAATAAGTTATTGTAATAGTCATAGCAGTAGTAAACGTGGATAGTCATAGTAACAGTGGATAGTATTATAGTCATAGTGATAGTAAACATGGATAGTAAGTCATAGTAATAGTAAACGTGGATAGTAATAGACAAAGTAATAGTCATTGTAAACGTAGATAATAATAGTCATACTATAGAAAACATGGATAGTAATAGTCATAGTAAACGTGGAGAGTATTAGTAAAA
>NC_082382.1:23833386-23857555 GCF_031168955.1 Gadus macrocephalus
TTCTGCCGCAGTAGCTACACAGGTGGAGAAACACGCACTCTTAACCCTTCATAATAGAAGAACATGTGAATAACCCACAAACACAACGGTAATGATTACGATTATACTATGGATCCTATTGTTATCGATGGATATAAAAAGCGAAACTCAATGGTATCAATCATTTCAATTAGACAACTTAACATCATGCATAGTTCTACAGTTTGTATATTTCTACAGTCTTGATATAAACTACCATTTAATCAACAAGAGCCTACCTTAACCTTGAAGATATTCAGCGATGAAGTAATTGAGAAATGCACACATGCATGATGTGGACCATAACATTGGACTTTTTAGAGAAAATAAACTCAGCATCCACACGTTGAGGATGTTGTGGCTGACGTACTAAACACGCGACTCGTCCCGACCGCACAACACAACGTGGTTTCCGGTCATTTCGATTTATCTTAAGTAAATGTTCACAACGATAATTTACCTCATCTTATTTATCGGTAAATGCGATAGTTTGGACTACATGTTTCAGTTTCTGTATTCATCATATTAATAGACTCGCTTTATTGAGACGTATCTCCTTTAAACTGCAAATTAAATCCTATTTCAACAAGCCTCTGGACTTTTACTTTGAAAATACATCTTTACTAAACGGAAATCGTGTTGTCACTACAGAAACTCGTGTTTTGATAGCTTTCTACTCCTGGTAGCACCGGTAGCTCCTCGAACAACCACGAATCGTGTCTGTAAACACAGACGAGCCCCTGTGATCGGGTGTGAACGATGTCGCTTTGGTTCCCCCGCGTCAGCTCCAAAGCCCCGGGAGGTCGAGTCGGTGCGGTCGATGAGCTGAACACACCTCTGGACACACACCCTGGGAGGGAGGCTAGCTGCTAGCTGAGGACCCGAGGACCGTAGATGTCGCTGTTATACAAACGCCATGAATTAAACGTTGCATTACATGTCATATTTATAACACAGGTTTGTAATGACGTCTGCTGTGAATGGGGGTCACTTGTGTGTGGTGGTGAAATGAGAACGAAGTTAAGGTTAGCCTAGCAACGCTTCTGAATACAGCCTTGTATTCACTAGCTCTATTGGCTAGCTAGTGAAGGTCTAAGATAATAATAGTCACTGAGGCTGAATAGATCAACTAAGCTGAGCACTGTCAAATACATTGCCAAACGTATAGGGCTCATCATGCACTACAAAATGACAGTACAGACATCGTCCCTCTGTGTCGGTGTCTCAGGTACCTGACGTGGACGAGCGATAGCCACTGCAGTCTCAGCGGAAACACAAATCATGGACGAGGAGTCGTTGGAGGCGGGCATCACCGCCTACCGGGCCCAGCTCCAGCAGGTGGACACGGCCTTATCGGCAGGCCTGGACCCCAGCCACCAGGCGGACCTGCTGCAGCTCAGAGAGGACCTTGCCCAGCTGATAGAGCTGACCGAGGCCAGCCTGATCTCGGTGAAGAAGAGCCAGCTGCTAGCCAGCCTGGAGGAGACCACCGGTGGAGGGGTCGCGAAGCCCGGCGGGGAACACGAGGCCAACGGAGGCTTCGACCACGAGTTTGCTGCTTTCTACTCGGAGCTGGAGGGCCCGTCCGGGAGCAGCGCCGGCGGGAGGGTGAACGGCAAGGAGGAAGAGGAGGAGGAAGAGGAAGAGAACGGTCATGATGATGACGGTGGTGGTGATGAGGAGGATGGTGCCGAAGACACGCTCAGCGGCACCAAGGTGCAGGCGCCGTACCGGACCACCTGGGGGACGCTGGAGTACCACAACGCCATGGTGGTGGGCCGAGAGGCGCCGGACGGGGACGAGGCGCAGGTCAGGGTGCTCTATGTCTACCCCACCCACAAGTCCCTGAAGCCCTGCCCCTTCTTCCTGGAGGACAAGTGTCGCTTCGAGACCAGCTGCAGGTAGGCGTGCTCAGCCAATCGTCTGCACAAAGGGAGACGCAAGTAATATGGACCCTGTGGGACCACCGGGTGTGAGAGGTTGACATGCCATTACATTAACATTACATTTACCTTACAATAACATTGCATTTACATAACATTTACATTTAAGGCATTTTTGCAGATGCTTGCATCCAAAGTGACTTACAATAAGTCCATTTGTCGGAAGAAGGAGGCAGCAATATATCGCTGTCGGCACAGTAAGGATGTTCATAGAACCTAGAATTGCCAGATTACAAGCCAAAGCAACATATAATGATGAATAGCAAACACTTTTAAACACGGCTAAACAGATACAGTGCAGGTAGGAGTCAAGGCCTTTCGGGATTAGAACCCCGAACCTCTGGGCTCAGAGTCCGACAACCTGAACCGCCGGACTCTGATCCCAGTGTTCACGCCTGGGCTGACTGGTTCTTCCTCTGGGTGTGCTCCGGCTCCATGGGGGTCCTCCCCTCAGGTTCTCCCACGGGGAGGTGGTGTACGTGTCGGAGCTCAGGCCCTTCCTGGAGCTGGACCTCAGCCACCTGCTGGAGGGCTCCGCCTGCCGGGCGCGTCACGAGGACGGCATCTGGTACCCCGCCCGCATCCTGGGTCAGCCACGCCCTCTGTGTGTGTGTGTGTGTGTGTGTGTGTGTGTGTGTGTGTGTGTGTGTGTGTGTGTGTGTGTGTGTGTGTGTGTGTGTGTGTGTGTGTGTGTGTGTGTGTGTGTGTGTGTGTGTGTGTGTGTGTGTTTGTACATACCAATTAAATTGTATATATACATTTTACAAGGTTGATTTGATTTATAGTAGTCGGCACCTGAAACATTAATATCTTGTTCCAGCATATTCTATTGTTTATTATTTATTGTCATTTGTGTGATGTATTGTGCTACAAAATCAAAGAGCCCATTTATGAACCGTAAGGTTACTTTAGGTCCCTCTCTCTTCTCTCTCCCTGGGTTAGTATAGATTGCTTAAGGTTAGTGTAAAACTGTGTTCCCTCTCCCTTAGGTTACTTAAGGTTACTGTTAATCTGTGTTGCGTCTCCCTAAATGAGTTTTAGTTATTTAAGGTCAGTATTGGTAACTTAAGGTAAGTGTTGAGCTGCGTTCCCTCTCCCTTAGGTGAGTAAAGGTTACTTAAGGTCAGTGTTAATCTGCGTTCCCTGTCCCTTAGGTGAGTAAAGGTTACTTAAGGTCAGTGTTAATCTGCGTTCCCTCTCCCTTAGGTGAGTAAAGGTTACTTAAGGTCAGTGTTAATCTGCGTTCCCTCTCCCTCCCTTCCTCCTGTGTAGAAATTGACAACGGCTTCTACACTGTGAAGTTTGACTCCCTGTTACTGAAGGATGCGGTCGTCGAGGGCGACGGCGTCATCCCACCAATGAGAGAAGACGACCTTTCCTCGTCCGACTCGTCGGACCAAGACGATGACGAAGACAGCGTCTTCGCCAAAGGTCTGTCTCGTTCTCTGTCCTTCTCTCGCTCTGTCAAGTTGTCTGTCTGATAGGGCTGGGTATTGCCAGGTACCCCACAATTCAATTCAATTCGATTCTTTAGGTCTTCATTCGATTCGATAATGATCCAATTGCTTCGATATCATTTCAATAATACGTGCAGATGACAAAAATACCAAAATATTATTTAGAATTAACCATTTCTAAATGAACTAACCATTTCATTGTGCTTTAACTAGCAAAAAAGGAATACACCATTGTATAGTATTGTTCCTGAGCAAAACTTGCAGCATAAAAGTAATAATCATAACATGGACAAATGTAAAAGGGCATGTACATTGAGGCATACTCGCTTCTAGATTACAATGAATGAGTATGCTTCTTTTTTTTGGGGAAATCATCGATTTCAAGAAAGTTCTGAATCGAGAACAAATGAACTGCAGTGCATTGATGAATCGATATTTTTACCCAGCCCTACTGTCTGAACATAGTTCGCTCGCTCTCTCTCTCTCTCTCGCTCTCTCGCTTATGTATATATATTTAGTATTGCTTTGAGATAACTGTCATGCTATTCCGATTGATTTCTATCCTGTATAGCGATTCATTGTTGGCAGAATGTTGAATAAGGATGATAAATGATATGAAATGTGCACCGCCGGGACTCGACTGAACAACAATAAAAAGTAAAAGGCAGTATGGGGTAAAGGCATCTCTCAGCATACACCACAACACCAGCCCCATGTTGGAGCAGTGTGTACCTCATTAAAACAAGCCCTGGCTGGTCTGGGGGAGCCCAGCTGAGCCCCGCCCCCCCCCCCCAAGGAGCCTGTCCTCCTTAACTCCATTTGATCTGCACTGATAACTAATATCTTACTGTATTAATCATGATATCAATCTCTATTAAATATAATAGAATATCTTATTTGGTAGTTATTGATTTTCGCGGCGCTATTATCTTGGTGGGGGGGGGGGGGGGGGGGGGGTGTTGTCTGTTCAAATTGGTCTGCTCATGATGATAGAAAACCTAATTAATCAAAGGGGTAGAGATATAAAACACAAAAGTACGATAATGCAACGGGGGGGTTACTGATCCCTCGCTGTTAACATCGCCCTCCCTCCGTCGTGTTCCAATCCCCCCTGGGGACTGGAGCCCAAAAGATCATAATACTAAAATAACAATAATACACTGTAGTGAACGTTGTGTTTAAAGGTGCTCTTCAAATAAGGTGTGTTCTGATAATAATATTGATGTGGTGTTGCAGTGGTCCAGGCCCACGCCGGGGACCCGACCACCACCTCCTCCGCTGACTTCGGGGGCTGGGAGGCCCACACCAGAGGCATCGGCTCCCGGCTCATGCTGAAGATGGGCTACGAGTACGGGAAAGGTAGGCTGTTCCAGGCCCGAGTGCTAAGGGGAGTGTGTTCCAGGCCCGAGTGCTAAGGGGAGTGTGTTCCAGGCCTGAGTGCTAAGGGGAGTGTGTTCCAGGCCCGAGTGCTAAGGGGAGTGTGTTCCAGGCCTGAGTGCTAAGGGGACTGTGTGTGTTCCAGGCCTGGGGAAGCAGCAGGAGGGCCGCGTGGAGCCCGTCATGGCGGTGGTCCTCCCCAAGGGGGCGTCGCTGGACCAGAGCGCCGAGCTCAGCCAGCCCCGGGCCGCGCGCCGGGGCCCCCGCCCAGGGGACGGCCCCCAGCCCGGCCCCAAGAGGAAGAGGGCGCCGCGGCCCCGGGCCCCCGGAGGCCGCCGCAACGTCTTCGACTTCCTGAACCGCAAGCTGGGGGACGGGGGCGCGGAGGGGGCGTCGGCCTCGCCCACCCCCGGCGCCGAGGCGTACCGCGGCGGCGAGGGCGCTAAGCGGAGCCTCAACGTGCGGCTGTTCCAGGCCGCCGAGCGCGTCTCCCAGACGGAGCGCGAGATCCAGCGCATCACGGAGGCGCTGCGCAAGCGCGCCGGAAGGTATGGTAGCCTAGCATACCCTAGCCTAGGGTACCATACCGTAGTGCAATCGCAGTGTACTTTACAGTAGTTGACCGTAGCATAGGGTACTGTACCATACCGTAGCATTGCGTACCCTAGTCTAGCGTATCTCAGTGCACCGTACAGTAGCTGACCTTAGCCTAGCGTCCCTCGGTGTACCTTACAGTAGCTGACCGTAGCGTAGCCTAGCGTCCCTCATTGTAGCGTAGCCTAGCATCCCTCAATGCACGTACAGTAGCTGACCGTAGCGTAGCCTAGCCTAGCGTCCCTCTGCGCACCGTACCGTACCGTAGCTGACCGTAGCGTGTGGTTCCAGGGACGTGTGCGTGGTGAAGCGTCTGGAGGAGCAGCTGGGCGCGGCCCGCAGCCAGCTGGTCTGCCTGAAGGCCCAGGAGCAGTCGGTGCAGACGCAGCACCGCAAGGCCGACACGCACAAGAAGATGACCCAGTTCTGACCCCGGAGCCCGACCCCCACCCCGCTGCCTCGGATCCTAGTGCCATTAACGGAGGGGACCCTACGACCTCTGACCTCAGGACGACCCCTTCCCCTCGCCCCTGGAGGAGGAGGCTGATCCGGAACGCCGGTGTTCCGGTGGTCCTAAAGACGTTTGTTTTTTTAAATCGGTGAGCCGCTCTCGCTGGGCGTCAGGAATGGATTGTGGACGAAGAAGAGCGAAGTTCTTTACTTCTCCACTCACTCATTTTTTTCGTCTGTTTGAATAAACTCTGTTGACGCCGGGGAGCGGCAGTGTGCGTCGAGATCCCCCCCCCTAAAGAAGGTTTTAAAGACAGATTTTTGCCGCCACCCACGCCTGTGTTGTTCGATACGGTCTTTTTTTTGCGGTTTTCAAACATCTCCACCCCATCATAAACTCAACCCTGGTCATCATGAACCCAGATGAACCCCCAAAAAACTGTCCTCGACGTCATCATCGTCCATCCTCCATCATCCGTTTTATCACGGTCACATGACCGTCACATGATGCCCACACACGGCCTTTCGCTGTAATGTTTTTCTGTACATTGTACATAAAGATTGCAGAAAGCTTCCCTTGTCATCAATTGTACCATTTTTACGTTATGAGTTCTCATCCTTCCTCTCAGATCTGCAGTGTCCCTCAGACTTTCATAAGGGCTCTCTAACTTCTCTGTCAGGTTCATTATTATCAGTCGTCCAGTGGAGGTGTCACACCAAATTTGTACCGGGTGCCAAATTTGTACCGGGTACGTCATCCTTACGTAATCCATTCCAAACCTGCCTGGCAACAGACGATCACATCTAATGACGTAGGAAGGTTCAAGAACATTCGCAAACTCGTTCATTGAGCGCGACAAGACAGATAACACTTATTTTGCAAATTCGATTAAACAATTAAATGCAATACAAATATAAAGTAAAAACAAGTGTTATCTAGCGATCCGTTATCTGTATAATGTTATTTCGTCTTTGGCAACATGAGCCCGAATGTTTTTCGAAACCTGCTTTATACACTCAGTTTACTAGCTAAATTCGATTAAACAATTACATACAATACAAATATAAAGTAAAAACAAGTGTTATCTAGCGATCCGTTATCTGTATTATGTTATTTCGTCTTTGGCAACATGAGCGGGAATGTTTTCGGAAACCTGCCTGGCAACGGACAACCCCTTGCGTAATCTGTTGTTCGTTGCCTGGCAACGGACAACTGATTACGTACCCGGTACAAATTTGGTGTGACAGAGGCCTTCGTCTAAAGCAGGGGTCTCAAACTCAACTTACCTGGGGGCGGCTGGAGGTAGAGTCTGGGTCAGGCTGGGCCACATCAAGTATTCCACAAAAAAAAGGAGCACAACTGACCCAATCTAAGTTAATGATCGGGCTGTAATGAGATCACGTTGGCTATGTAATCACTGACAACAGGGGACATTTCATAGTGGTGGGTGGAAACCGGGACATTTTTTGCGTTCTTTGGCGTTTGACGGGACGCGGGACACGCTACTCAAAATTAGGACTGTCCCGGAAGAAAACGTGACATCTGGTCACCCTAGCACAAGTGATAAAAAAGCGTGGCAAGCGACTCAGCAAAATGTGCGTTTGACAACGCGCGGGCCGCACTAACACTAAACTTTGTCAAAGATATATAAAAAAAAATATCATCCCGCAGGCCTCAATTGGCCCCCGGGCCGCGAGTTTGAGACCCCTGGTCTAAAGCGACCTGCAGTCTCTCAGATCCATGTCCTTAAGGAGCAGATGGGGGTTAAGGGTCATCCTGCTCTAGGGTGACTTCAGGTTATATAGGGTAGACGCACTTGCATTCAAACCCAGGACCTTTCCACTGACCAGCCAGTCCCACCAGCAGATCATTGTGGTCCTCATGCCTCAGGGTTCAAGAGCCCGTCTCCCTCTCTGGCTCTGAGACGGGGCTGTGTCTGTCTGTCTGTATGCTGTCTGTCTGCCGCCACGCTGCACTTTTATCGGACCTTGATTGGCTGCACCTCCCTGGCCTCTGGTTCCTGTCCCTGCAGGAAAGGTTGAAGTCGTGTTTGGTGGGGGTGGGGGGGGGAGGAGGGAGAGGGGGGGGGGGGGGGGGGTCTGTCACGGTCCGGACACAGTGAACACTGAGCCCTGAATTAAGGACCCATCCTAGAGACCTCGCTGCCTCGATACCTGGTAACCTAGCAGCCTGGATACCTAGTCTCTCTCTCTCTCTCTCTCTCTCTCTCTCTCTCTCTCTCTCTCTCTCTCCCTCTCCCTCTCCCTCTCTCTCTCTCTCTGCAAAAGTAGCCTTCTTTTCTTGGAGTGCTGTTGTGCTGAATGCAGTGAAATGTTTCATGGTTTAATAGGGTCCTCTGGGTGATGAGGTCCACACATACTCTCTCACACACACACACACACACACACACATTCTCTCTCACACACACGCACACACACACACACACACACATCCCAGTTTAAGTTGTGTGTTGGCTGACCACTTTCTTCGCCTGGTCGCTAATAGCATGAGGAAATGCGCACACATTCACTTCCCACACTCATCTCTTGTCAACAAGTTATGAAAAAAGGCTACGACTGACAAACGCACTCATTCACACAACCACACACACTTGTCCACACAATGCCTCTTTCGCACACACACACACACACACACACTTTCTCTCATACACACTCTCATACATGTCCACACACACACACACACATCTAGTTTGAGTTCTGTGAACGGTGTCTTTGGGAAAAGGTGATGGTATTGCTCATTGAACCAGTATCCCCAGCGCTCCAGTGATGGTTCTGGTTGACTGAACGATCTCATCATGGGGGAGGGTTGAGGTCAGGGGACGAGGTTCTGTGTTCGATCCCCAATGTCCGCTGTCTAACCTGAAGGCTCCGTAGAGCCAGATGGCCCCTGACCCCGCCTGCACCTTAAGACCATCCCAGGTGAAACACAAGAAGCCCCTTAGGGTATGAGTGTCTGTTTGCCAAATGACTGAATTGTCAATAGTAGTCACTGGGTGCATAGAGATCTTATGATTTCCAAACACAGGAAAATGAAATGCCGGAACTATTATATTAACTATAATTAACCCACTTTTGGTCATCAACAGCTTTGGAAACATTCTGCTCTTTAAACTTACCATCACAGTATCATGAACGAGGTACCATCTACTCACTGGTCACCAAAACTATAATTAGACCCTTTATCTGTGCCCTGAATTGATTTTGCGAGGGATTGCACGTCCTAATCTGGGAAGCAAATCAGGAAATGGAAACGAAATGACGTAAGGTCAGCCAGGTTTTAATTACAATCGTAATTATATGATTTAACTTTGTGCCTCGGCTTTCTGCACAGAACCAATAACCTCACCTGAACCAAAGCCCAATGAGCTGACGGTTCCATTGTGCTGTGTGACTTGAACAGCTCTGTTATGTTAATCAAACCCTAAACGTTCTATCTTTTAATGAATCACGAAGACTGTGTCAATTTCATGAGGGGGCCAAATGCTCAACACATTGTGCTCACAGACGGACGAAGAAGGGCGAATGAAAACGAATGTCCCGCGAGGTCCTCAAAGTTCAACGCAAAACAAAGGAGAGCAGATCAGACTCGGTAAAGTCGTGTTCATAGTTCACTGTCGGGGAATGCGGGTGTTTTAGTTTGACGGTTCAGGGTGCTGCTTTGCATATACCACTGCTCTTTGGGTGCACATCCCTGATTTAAATATAAATGATATTCAAAACTGTTCAAAAGTTTGGGGTGACCCAGACAATTTCATGTTTTCCCTGAAAACACCCTCGTGTTCAACAGTTTTTAGCTGTGCTATCATAATTGCATAAGGGTTTTCTAATCATCAATTAGTCTTTTAAACGATGAGCTAAATGAGGTACCATTTGAACACAGGAGTGATGGTTGCTGGAAATGGGCCTCTGTACACCTGTAGATATTCCATTAAAAATCTGCTATTTCCAGCTAGAATAGTTATTTAACACATTAACTATGCCTAGACTATTTCATATAAAGCATTGAATGTTAAAATAAATGTATGATTCAATAGACTCGCATGCAATAATGAGTATTCATCATATACGAGTGTAAGCTACAAACCCAATGAACTATTTACAAGTGCAAAAACGCAAACATATCCTTTATTTTGCTGACAACTTTTTTCATCCCGCTGAAAGCCTTGTAAGGAAAGTTCCTCTGCGTCTTTCTCATAGATTGCATCACCTTTCCCCGTCTTCGTTTAATGCAACTGCATCACCTTCTCTCACATGATCAGCATCTCGCGGATTTCACCGTCTCTCCAGTTAGGACTGCTCATGTTGATAGCGCTGCGTTGTCCCTAGAGACAACGCAGCAACACCTCTACCCAAGTCCCGCCCCTAGAACCGCGGAGCCGGTAAATATAATTTACATAATTATGAAACCGCCAATATGTGAAGGGTCCGGGAGGGTTAATTTGGGTGCGAACTCAGACCGGTTTATTACCTCGGTCAGTGTAAACGCACGGACCATGCCGGAGAAAAGGCGTGCACAAGACGGGCATATTTGGCAGTGTAAAAACGTTTATTGTATCACGTGGCCGACTAAAAGTAGTACTCCGTCCACCTTGTGGAAAGTTCTGTTTCCATATTGTGCTTCCATATTGCCCCTTTATTGTTTCTTTCCTCCGTACAGATCAATGCAGCACGAGTGCTGAGCCGTCTGAAATACTATAGTTTGTGTTCCGAGGTCGACGCTGAGGTCGTCCTGTTCGGCCGCGCAGGTGTAGCGTTACCTGCTGGTTCATCACGCGCCCAGTCGCCACACGGAGGAGGAGATTGACCTCACGCTCACGTCTGCTTACAGACTCGCAGTCACGCAACCTCAGCCATTCACTCACACACAACCACGTTCTCATTCACTCATGCACTTCCTCGCACGCACACACACACATTAACGACGATATTTGCTCATAAACACACACACACACACTCCCTCCGGACCACCTCACACATGCACTCACACTCTTTCACTCTCTCCTGCACCCACTTACTCATTCACTCACTCACTCCGTCACTCCGTCACAAACCCAATCACTCACTCCCTCAACCCCCCCCCCCCCCCTCCCTCTCTCATTCCCTCCCTCCCTTTTCTCATTCCCTCTCCCCCACAACCCATCAGTGGCCGAGTGTTTAATCTTTTAAATTGATACGGATGCCCAGCGTACGCATCATAAAGCCAGTCACTCAGATCAGTCAATACCATAATGCGCTCCTTTCCGCGGTAAGCACTTCAGCCCCCGACAATCGCAGACTCTCGGCCGTGTCGGATTGTCCAGATTTCAGACACTAACAGATTTCTGGACTGGAAAATGCAGTGTTAATCTGATTCGATGATAAGTGTTATTTTATAAAGCCTTCTTTTACACCCGAGATTGTCTAGTCTTGTTATTTATTTTCTTTGACGATGGATAGCCCAGAGAAAGAGAGATTCACAAAGCTGAACACCCATACCATAGCATGACAGCAGCTCAAACTATTCCACCTACTACAGAGATGAATACTAAATAGAAATCCGAAAATGTGAAATATATAATGTTGCATCGTTATCGGCATTCAAATACCGAACTGATAAAACTCAGTTATGTGTAGCTCTTTCAAACCGGGCAAATCGTAATATTTCATACATTCATCAAACTACTCCATGCCCAACGCTGGGATTTGGAAGAAGATAAACGAGAGGGCAGACTAGTTCTTAATATGAGTGAACGCAAAAAGGTTCAATATCGGGAACATTGGAACATGGTTTGCTTTAGAAATCGCTTTGGAAAGATCCACATTGTTGTATGTTGATTCTTATCAAAGGCGGTATTAGACTACGTTGACATACTGGGGTAGAGGATATTGGACGGGTACAAAAAGGGACCCTGCTTCTCCGCAGCAATGACACCAGGAAACCATCCTAATATGGGTTTCACTTTACTGTTTATCAGTTTCTCAGTGGCACGAAAACTCATTCAAGAAAAACCTATGTTTAATTAAAAGTGATGGAATTGGGGAATATGTTCAGTGAGAAATTAAGAATGGATTACCCTTTCTGAATTTCGTGATGAAAAGCAAAGAAGCAGGAAATTCGAGTTGATATATTTGAAGGTCAATGTTTTATTTTTGGTAGTATCTTGTTTAGAATAAATAATTATGTATAAATATTGGGTCATCATGCGGCATCTTGCTTAATATACACACAAAATAGTTCTTTATAGAAAGATAAATCTTACTTCTGCTGTGATTTTACATTTGGTGTATCGCGCTAAGTTTTAAATGTAATATCGTGACAGTATATGATCCCCACAAAATGTGTGTCCCAAGAAGATATTTAAACACAAAATAAAATAGGATTCTCCAAATTTTTGAGGAACCACATTTTTAAAATGTCTTTGTAGCGACTGGCCTTAGACTTTTAAACGTTCTTTACAAACCCTGCATCCTTCACAACAGAGATCATATCAAGTGTGTGAAGAAAATATAAATTCAACAATTCCCACGCTTTCAACCCAATATCAGACCAAAAGTACAGACTACATGTAAATGTTTGCGCTAGAATAAAGTGAGACACCGAAATCGTGTGTGAGCATCGTAAAATTTGTGAACAGATTTAATTAGCTTGAACGTCCTCTAAAAGCCCCCCCTCTCCCCCGCCCCCCCCCCCCCCCCCTTCAGTCCGCAAGCTGCGATAAAAGATGGCGGCAGCGGCGGGGAGGAAGAGGTGAAGAGCTACCTTTTTACAGTTGGCCTTTTGCCCTCATAAAAGATTTACACACACCCGCCGGAGTGAAGCCAGCATACGTGTCTCTGGACCTGCCTCTGTAACCGTCGGCGACCGCCTCGGAGCCAGGGAGATCTTCCGTAACCGACGGCGACCGCCTCGGAGCCAGGAGATCTTCCGTAACCTACGGCGACCGCCTCGAAGCCAGGATGTCCTCTGTGACCGACGGCGACTGCTTCGGAGCCAGAAGGGGAAAAACACAGATCCGATATATAGCCGTCCGTACGCTAACTGAAGAAAGGCCAGGGGGTGCAAGACCTGGGGGGTGGGGGGTGGGGGGTGGGGGGTGGGGGGGGTTGGGCTGGGGGACCTGGGTGGGTGGGGGGGGGGGGGCTAAATCATTCCCGCCAGCCAGGCGGGCAGGAAAAGCCCGACGGAGCCCAGGATGCACACCAGGACGAACATCCAGAGGAAGATGCGGTCGATGACCATGGCCACGTACTTCCAGTCCTCCTTCACCTGGGGGGGAGAGGGACAAGGGGGGCCGGGGGCCGCAGATTAGACACTCCACCTTTCACACTCGGCCGCTCGCTACTCTCACCAGCTGTCGATTGCCGCCCTGGATTGATCTCGTTCGATTGGCCGGTTTCTTCCATCGTGAGCGAGCCGTCTGCTGAATGTCAGCCCATCCTCGCTTCGTCCGGCTTATGGACGATTCAAGGTTTAATCTGATGGGCACCCTCCGACGCTAAGGGCGTCACGTTGTTGTGTTTATTACCTCAACGCTCTCTGGTTTCTTAGTGTACAAGTTTTCTGAAACTAATCGCATTCACTCTGCCAGGATCCTTCGGACGTAACTCCTCTGATATTGCAGTGATTCGGGGAACAGGAAGAATTTATCTGCGGCTGCTGCACTCGGCTTAAAAGACATTTCCTGCTTATTGGGTTTCCTGAAACACACGTTTCACTGTGGCATGAAATAGCTTTTCATTTTTGATGGGCGTCTTGAAAGATTGAAAACGCTGTCGGAACCAAGCCTTGTGACCCAGAACCTTTGTATTTGGCAAGATAAGCAGAATAAATAAACCTGGCCTTTTTTCATTCAATTATATGGCTACAGTTAATCACTTACAAAACTTTAACTAAACGTCATTCAACGTCTGCCCTTAAAATTAAAGAACAAACCAGTGAATTAACCTGGGAACATTTGCTTATTGACATTTTAGTTCCCTGGTGGCAAGCATTAGGTAGTCTCCATGTTTGCAGCGCCTTTTATCAAACCTTTTTTAAGACCTCCTCGATCATTTTCATCAACTATCTAAAGCTCATCAGCCCTCCGTCTCCTGTGAGGCCTTCTGCACGTTGCCCGGCCCCAGACTCTGAGGGACGCCTCATTAAACACACACCAGGGGGTGTCCACTCACCGAGAAGTCGGCGTCCTCCGCCCTGAGGTGGTCCGCGATGTACTGCACCCCCTCGATGGCCCGCTGCACGGCCGGGGACAGCACGGAGATCCCCAAGTCGGGCCGGAGCCCCGCCTCCTTCCCGGGCTCTGGGGTCCCCTCCGCGGCGAGCTCCTTCAGGGCCGGGTTCCTGCTCCCCCCGGCGGCCCCCCGGGCCGGGCCAGCCGCCGCCGCCGCGTCGTCATGGAGACAGCAGAACTGGAAGCTCCCCGAGCGGCAGCGGTGCACGTCGGCCGCGAGCCCGCCCCCCTCGACGCCGGCGACGCCCTCGGCGCTCAGCGAGCGGCCGTTCTGCGCCAGCGGCTTCGGCTCGGGGCCGGGGGCCGCGGCCAGGGCCACCAGGGACAGGGTGGGCCCCAGGGACAGGGTGGGCCCCAGGGAGCCGGACGGGGAGCGGGACCCCCGGCGCGAGCGGTCCTGGAACACGGAGTACTGGCCGCCGCCTCCGCCTCCGCCCCCGCCTCCGCCGCCGCCGGAGGAGGAGGAGGGGGAGCAGCGACGGGAGAGCTGGGGCTTCAGCGGGTGCTCCCCCAGGTCCAGACCCAGCATGGGGGAGGGCGGCGGCGACGGCGAGCACACCAGGATGTCGGGGCTCTGGGACGGCGAGGAGGACAGCGAGTCCACCAGCTGGTTCATCACGCCCACGCGCGTGTCCATGTTGGCCCACAGCGACTGGGAGCTGCCCGGCGTGGCGTTGACGGTGGGCCGGTGCAGCATCTCGATCAGCTTCTTGCAGTTCTGCTTGGCGGTGGTGGGCGGGCGCTTCATGAAGAGGACGCGGGGAACCACGTCCAGGAAGACCCGGCGCACCCAGTGGGGCATGCCGTGGGTCTTGGGCGAGCGGTGGTGCACGTTGAGCACGAACACGGTGATGATGATGCTGAGCGTGACGAAGATCATGGTGAAGAGGAGGTACTCGCCGATGAGCGGGATCACCAGCGAGGTGGACGGGATGATCTCGGTGATGAGCAGCAGGAACACGGTGAGCGACAGCAGCACCGAGATGCACAGCGTGATCTTCTCGCCGCACTGCGAGGGCAGGTAGAAGACCAGCACCGTCAGGCAGGAGATGAGCAGGCAGGGGATGATGAGGTTGATGGTGTAGAAGAGGGGCAGCCGGCGGATGATGAAGTAGTAGGTGATGTCCGGGTAGATCTCGATGCAGCACTCGTACTTCTTGGTGTTGTACTTGCCCACGGCGTTGATGATCACCCACTCGCCGCTCTCCCAGTAGTCCATCTGGTCCACCTGGTTGGACATGCTGACCAGGTCGATCTTGGCGCGGTCGTACGTCCACGAGCCGAACTTCATCTTGCAGTTCTGCTGGTCGAAGGGGAAGAAGGTGACGTCGATGCTGCACGACGACTTGTAGATGGCCGGCGGCGTCCACTTGATGTGGCCGTCGTGGAACAGGTGCGCCTTGGTCAGGTGGGTCACGGCGAAGTCCCCGTCGGCGCTGGGGGACGGGAGGGACAGGGAGACAGAGGGACAGGGGGACACAGAGAGAGGGACAGGGGGATACAGAGAGAGGGAGACGGAGAGAGGGACACGGACAGAGGGAGAGGAGGACATGGAGAGAGGGACACGGTCCGAGGGAGAAAGGGACACAGAGAGAGGGACAGACAGAGGGACAAGGAGAGAGACAGAGGGACACAGAGAGAGGGACACCGACAGAGAGAGAGAGAGGCGGAGAGAGGGACACGGATAGAGGGAGAAAGGGACACAGAGAGAGGGACAGACAGAGGGACAAGGAGAGAGACAGAGGGACACAGAGAGAGGGACAAGGAGAGAGACAGAGGGACACAGAGAGAGGGACACCGACAGAGAGAGACGGACAGACAGAGGGAGACGGCGAGAGGATGCTTAGCAACGAGGAAACAGAGAAGGTGTTGCAGCTGGCGCTGGAGCAGCCTCCCGCTCTATCGTGAGGATCGCTGGGTGTGATGGGATCTGATTCAGCAGCACGGTGAGCGAAAGGTTTTAATGAATATTGATGTGTGAGGAATGCTGTGAGCCGGATGACACGAGATAACAATAAACTTTAAATGTGTCTGTGACATTTGGCCAATGCACCTGATTTGGTGTAATTCTACACAATTGAATGTGGATATAGTCCATCAAATCTGACATTGAAAGGTACAATGAAACACCTTTATATCATATTGCTATGTTATGAATTCAGTATCGAGGAGTTTTAGTGGAAATGCGACGGATCGATCTTGCTGGAATGAGAGAAAACCTGACGGGCCGACGATCCAATAAACCGGTTCTGAGTGTTTCGACCTCATGGGGTCAAGGTCCTCACTTGTTGTAGAGCACGATGTCCGGCCTCCAGATGATCTCAGACGGGATGCGGATGGACGTGACGTTCTCGTAGTCCTGCGGTTTCCACTGGAGCTTGTAGTCATTCCACTCCTGGTGGCGAGAACCAGAGGAATGAGCGACCAAAGTAAACCCAACCCGGTGATTCCCTTTGTATTTCAGGTTCTGTTTCCATACCTGCTTGACCCACACGTTGGTCGTCATCATCTGGTTCTTCTCATCCTGATACGAGTAGGAAAGCAAAAGAAAAAAATATTAGGGTGCAAAAAATAATTTTCCCTATATTTGGTGCACAAATTAATCAAGAATCGATAAAATCGGGTATCGCTAAAATCGATACTGGCGATTTGTAAGCTGCTTTCGTTGTGCATTCATGAGCGTTTGGGAAATCCTGGGATGCGTATAATCTATTCTTCCAATCAATTATTTATTGCCTAATGGATAACCTGGAAATAACAGTCCTACATAATTCATACTTTGATCTTTCTACCGCGTTGATATTCAAAAGGTCTGACATTTCCTTTAATATTGTAACAAAACTGTGAATAGTCCCCTCTAACTGCAGACCTGACACCAGCTCCGAAACTACTTAGAATTATAAGAATAACACAGTAAATTTTGTACCAGGTAACTAATATATATTCCTGGCTAAGTAGTATTTAGCAGATCGATTTTTTTTTAATCAATTGTTTCATTCCATATTTACAGTTGGACAGGTCAGAACCTCCTGGCTTTGCTAAGACAAACTATGGCGCTATGAATGGCAAGTAGAACGCTAACGAGCTGTGGGCCAACGAGGTGGAAAACATCCCTCTTACCCTGATGGGCTGCATCCTGATCATGTTCTACCTCCAAGGAGCCGCAAACTACACCTGAGCAGGCGGCTCGGCAACAACAACCAGACAAATTTGTCTCAAGGTTCGGCGCTCTCGGAATTGAGATGCTCCTTACGATTGCATAATGCTAATAATGATAATACATAATGCTAATAATGACAATACATAATGCTAATAATGCTAATACATAATGCGAATAATGACAATACATAATGCTTACAATGATAATGCTAATGACACTGAAGATTAACACAGGGCGGGCTACAGGGGGGTATGCTAATAACGCTAATTCCTAATGCTAATAATGCAGAGGGCTACACGGCGCTACGGGCTACAGGGAGTTTCAGGCTACAGGGTGCTACGGGCTACAGGGTGCTACGGGCTACACGGTGGTACGGGCTACAGGGTGCTACAGGCTACAGGGTGCTACAGGCTACACGGTGGTACGGGCTACAGGGAGTTACAGGCTACAGGGTGCTACGGGCTACAGGGTGCTACGGGCTACACGGTGGTTTCAGGGAGTTTCAGGCTACAGGGCGATACAGGCTACAGGGTGAAACAGGCTACAGGGTGCTACGGGCTACAGGGTGCTACGGGCTACACGGTGGTACGGGCTACAGGGAGTTTCAGGCTACAGGGTGATACAGGCTACAGGGTGAAACAGGCTACAGGGTGCTACGGGCTACAGGGAGTTACAGGCTACAGGGTGCTACGGGCTACAGGGAGTTACAGGCTACAGGGTGCAACGGGCTACACGGCGGTACGAGCTACAGGGTGAAACAGGCTACAGGGTGCTACAGGCTACAGGGTGCTACGGGCTACAGGGTGCTACGGGCTACAGGGTGCTACGGGCTACACAGCGGTACGCACCACGTCGATGAGCTGGGCGATGGAGAGGCCGAAGCGGACCAGCACCACGTCGGAGGTGTTGGCGACGGGCCGGGACAGCTTGTTGTAGCTGACGAACAGGTCCTTCAGGAGACGCTCCTCCGCGTGGCCTCGGGCCCCCTGGGAGCCCACTGGGGACACAACGGGGACACCGTCAGGACAGGGGCACCGTCAGGACAGGTACACCATCAGGGCGGAGTTACACCATCAGGGCACCGTGACACCATCAGGTTTCACTCAGTAGGGAGGGAAACCAACCAGTTACACCACCCAGTTAAACCGTCACGATTCACTCAGTAGGGAGGGACACCACCCAGTTACACCGTCAGGGTTCACTCAGTAGGGACACCACCCAGTTACACCACCCAGTTAAACCGTCACGATTCACTCAGTAGGGAGGGGCACCACCCAGTTACACCATCAGGGTTCACTCAGTAGGGACACCACCCAGTTACACCATCAGGGTTCACTCAGTAGGGACACCACCCAGTTACACCACCCAGTTAAACCGTCACGATTCACTCAGTAGGGAGGGGCACCACCCAGTTACACCATCAGGGTTCACTCAGTAGGGACACCACCCAGTTGCACCATCAGGGTTCACTCAGTAGGGACACCACCCAGTTACACCGTCAGGGTTCACTCAGTAGGGACACCACCCAGTTACACCGTCAGGGTTCACTCAGTAGGGACACCACCCAGTTACACCGTCAGGGTTCACTCAGTAGGGGCACCACCCAGTTACACCGTCAGGGTTCACTCAGTAGGGACACCACCCAGTTACACCGTCAGGGTTCACTCAGTAGGGACACCACCCAGTTACACCGTCAGGGTTCACTCAGTAGGGACACCACCCAGTTACACCGTCAGGTTTCACTCAGTAGGGGCACCACCCAGTTACACCGTCAGGGTTCACTCAGTAGGGACACCACCCAGTTACACCGTCAGGGTTCACTCAGTAGGGACACCACCCAGTTACACCGTCAGGGTTCACTCAGTAGGGGCACCACCCAGTTACACCGTCAGGGTTCACTCAGTAGGGACACCACCCAGTTACACCGTCAGGGTTCACTCAGTAGGGGCACCACCCAGTTACACTGTCAGGGTTCACTCAGTAGGGACACCACCCAGTTACACCGTCAGGTTTCACTCAGTAGGGGCACCACCCAGTTACACCGTCAGGGTTCACTCAGTAGGGACACCACCCAGTTACACCGTCAGGGTTCACTCAATAGGGGCACCACCCAGTTACACCGTCAGGGTTCACTCAGTAGGGACACCACCCAGTTACACCGTCAGGGTTCACTCAGTAGGGACACCACCCAGTTACACCGTCAGGGTTCACTCAGTAGGGGCACCACCCAGTTACACCGTCAGGGTTCACTCAGTAGGGACACCACCCAGTTACACCGTCAGGGTTCACTCAGTAGGGGCACCACCCAGTTACACCGTCAGGGTTCACTCAGTAGGGACACCACCCAGTTACACCGTCAGGTTTCACTCAGTAGGGGCACCACCCAGTTACACCGTCAGGGTTCACTCAGTAGGGACACCACCCAGTTACACCGTCAGGGTTCACTCAATAGGGGCACCACCCAGTTACACCGTCAGGGTTCACTCAGTAGGGACACCACCCAGTTACACCGTCAGGGTTCACTCAGTAGGGACACCACCCAGTTACACCGTCAGGTTTCACTCAGTAGGGACACCACCCAGTTACACCGTCAGGGTTCACTCAGTAGGGACACCACCCAGTTACACCGTCAGGGTTCACTCAGTAGGGGCACCACCCAGTTACACCGTCAGGGTTCACTCAGTAGGGACACCACCCAGTTACACCGTCAGGGTTCACTCAGTAGGGGCACCACCCAGTTACACCGTCAGGTTTCCCTCAGCAGGTCATGCAGCGACCCAGGTTCCAGTCTCACCGGCGGTACTCGTTAACGTCTTCCTCCACCCGCTCTCCTGCACGTAAAACCCCGTCAAATATATGAGCAGATCTATCACTTTGTTCACGCAGGACCCGTTAAAACAAAGAGAGGTTTGCGTGGAGGAATCACATTTAAGAAAGAAATGTAAAACAGACTGTAAGTACAAGAAGGACCGGAACAGAATTAATGATCCGCTGCAGACGTCTTGGTAAAACACTGAGGCAGACCTCCCCGCTCAGAGCCCTGATTCAGAGCGGCGATGTTGAGGCAGAACTCTGATTTCTCTGATCCCCGGAGCCGACTCTATTGATTGGTCTCACCTGACGGGTCGGAGGTCAAAGACATTATGTCACCTGCACTTTGCCGGGGTTGATTACGCAATTACGATGATAGCTCTGGTCTCTCTCAGAGCTGCTCGTCATCCTTAATGATCGGGGTACCGGTGAGGTCACACGGCAGACAATCAGAGGCTGACGGTTTAAAAGCAGCATTGATGAGTTTGACGAGTTGAATGTGGCGTCATAACGGCGACCTCTGCCATGGGGAGACCTGAGACCGGAGGTGGAGGGATGACGAGAGAGACGGACGGAGAGAGAGAGATGGGGGGGGAGGAAAGAGGGAGAGGGATGGGGGGAGAGGGAGAGAGACAGATGGAGAGAGAGAGAGGGGGGGGGAGAGGAAGAGGGAGAGGGATGGGGGGGAGAGGGAGGGATGGATGGATGGAGAGGGAGAGAGACAAAGAGAGAGTAGATAGAGGGAGAGAGGGGGGAGAGAAAGAGGGATGAGATGATGGGAGGAAGTGAGGGATCTGAGAGTTTCAAGTTTCAAAACCTCCTCGTCCATCTGCAGTAATACACAAATGTCCTCAGCTCAGATCCGTCTCAATAAAACCCTGATTCTCCCCTGGACCAGAGGCGTTGTCTACCTCCGTCCTCTTCCACCTCCACCTCCCCCTCCTCCTCCTCCACTTCCACCTCCTCCTCCTCCTCCTCTTCCTCCTCTTCCACCCCAAGCTCCCTCCTCCTCCTCCTCCTCCTCTCCCCTCCTCCTCCTCTTCCTCTCCCCTCCTCCTCCTCTTCCTCTCCCCTCCTCCTCCTCCTCTTCCATCTCCCTTCACCCTAATCTCCCTCCTCCTCCTCCTCCTCTCTTCTCCTCCTCTTCCTCTCCCCTCCTCCTCCTCTTCCTCCTCCTCTCTCCTCCTCTTCCTCCTCCCCCTCCCCCATCCTCCTCTTCCTCTGCCTCCTCCTCCTCTTCCTCTGCCTCCTCCTCCCACATCATCATCCTCCTCCTCCTCCTCCTCCCCCATCATCCTCCTCCTTCTCTCCTCTTCCTCTTCCCCCTCCTCCTCCCCTGTTCCTCCACATCCTCCACCTCCTCCTCTTCCTCCATCTCCTCCTCCTCCTCTTCCTTCTCCGCCTCCTCCTCTTCCTTCTCCGCCTCCTCCTCTTCCTCCTTCGCCTCCTCCTCCTCTTCCTCCTCCTCCTCCTCTTCTCCTCTTCCTCTTCCCCTGCCTCCTCCTCCTCCTCCTCTTCCCCTGCCTCCTCCTCCTCTTCCCCTGCCTCCTCCTCCTCCTCCTCCACCTCCACCTCCTCCTCCTCCTCCTCTCCTCTTCCCTGCCTCCTCCTCCTCCTCCACCTCCTCCTCCTCCTCCTCCTCCACCTCCTCCTCCTCCTCCTCCACCTCCTCCTCCTCTTCCTCTTCCTCTTCCCCTGCCTCCTCCTCCTCCTCCTCCTCCTCCTCTTCCTCCTCCTCCTCCTCCTCCTCCTCCTCGCTGTTCCCTCTGTGTGTGTTTGTTCCGGCGCGGTCTGGAACCCGATTACCTCCGCTGCCCTCCGGAGCGTCTCGGGTTTCCCCGGCGGAGATCTCGTACGCGCTCCCGACACGACAATTAGGCCAGTAGGAGAAGTCCTTGATATCCAGCCTCTCCTCTCTGAAGATATTCTTTAATGCTCCTGGACAAAGTGTTTCACATTCTGCCCTCGTCCGGCGCACATATCATTGGCCATGATTTATTTAAGTGTCTCAGTTCGGCGCGTGGCTGTTGTTGTTGCGTTGTTGACGTGAGACGTCTGTGTCTGGAGACGCCGGTCTGATCTGTGACCTTGTGTTGAGGTGGATCTTGGGTAAAGGCACACATTGGACAGGTAACCTTGAGGTTTAGGGTTTATTATGACCATTTTGGAGTCTGTCTGTCCGTCTATCTGTCAGATCTGTCCGTCTTTCTGTCTGCCTATCTGTCGAGATCTGTCTGCTGCCTGTCCGTCACTCTCTGTCTAGATCCTAGACAGGATCCTGACCTTGCATACCCGTCTACCTACCCACCTGACCTATGTTCATTAATTAATAGATAACCTCATTAAATGTCTACCTACCTCACCTAAACAAATGATGACTATTTACGGACCCATATTACCTATAATGACCTATTTACCTTTTTAATTAATACCTACGTAACCTTAATACATAAATAACTACCGACCGGCAGACGCATCAAAATGCCGCCTACCCACCTACCAGCAGACCTACATAACGCGCATAAAGTCCTACTCACCTGACCTACCTACCCAACTGAATATGGTAATACATCTCCCTACTTCAGTGACCTCACCACCTACCTACCTAGATATATCAATACATCTAGCGACCAATCGCCTAGAGTCGATTGATAAATCTTCCTACCGCCCAGCCAATCAGAATGGCCGTGTGTCCCCTGTCGGCGTCCCTATTGGCCGCTCTGCACAAACAGAGGAATCACTCAGCGTGAAGCGGGGGACCCAGGTGTGTTTGGTATGCGGCCCGCCGCCGGCCATCCATCACACGAGGCTGTCCTTCACTCGCCAAAAAACGTCTGTCCGCTTCCTGCCACTTATAAAGGCCCGGTCGATACCTTATTAAATGGATCGGTCTGGTTTCCCCCCCCCTCCTCCCCCTCCTCCCCTCCTCCCCTTCACTTCCTCTCCTGCACATCCCTCTCGCTGACACCTGGGGTCCGTCTCTGCCCCCCGGACCCCCTGACCCCCGCGGCCTCTCTGAAAGCCTGGCTGTGTTCTCTGAGAGGGGAGATGGATGAGTGTGTGTGTGTGTGTGTGTGTGTGTGTGTGTGTGTGTGTGTGTTGTGTGTGTGTGTGTGTGTGTGTGTGTGTGTGTGTGTGGTGTGTGTGTGTGTGTGCGGCCGCACCTGCTGGATGAGGTGGGTGACATCCGAGGTGGAGCAGACCGGCGTTGGAGGGACAGGAGGACGTGGAGGTCAGAGCCTGTACCTGCCCCCCCCCCCCCCCCCCCCGCCCCCCTTACTACCCCCGCTGTCATGTGGTCGTCTTATAGGACTTTTCAAATCCGTGTTGATGTGTGTCCGGTGTTAATGAGACTGAGATTTGGATCTGGTGATATTTGGCGTTTTTTCTCGCAACTTGTTTGATTCCGCCTGACGTTACGACACAGAGCCAGTGCCGGTCCTCGTTGATGAATTCACTTTGTGAGTCTGCTCGCTCTGCTCGCGGAGCAAATCCAGCCCGTTTCAGCGCTCGCACAACAGAACCGCGCAGACAAACTGGGCAAGCGGATCCAGCTGGCAGAAACCCAATACTTCCCTCCTCCGGGAAATGACTCAAGTTGAATGTACACTTTAGATACTCACATCAATCAATGTGCCTCATGGTGTGGACTCAGAGGAGATGCCAGTCAAACACATACACCCACACACAATATTATCACTCCAACATGTGTGTGTGTGTGTGTGTGTGTGTGTGTGTGTGTGTGTGTGTGTGTGTGTGTGTGTGTGGTGTGTGTGTGTGTGTGTGCATGTGTGTGTTTGAGTGTGTGTATGTTGGTGTGCGTGGTTGCGTGCTCTTGTCTGTGTGTGTGTGTGTGTGTGTGTGTGTGTGTGTGTGTGTGTGTGTGTGTGTGTGTGTGTGTGTGTGTGTGTGTGGGCATTTTAATGATAAAGCCCACGCTCTATTTATAGTGTGTTTTTTTTATTTCTTGGACAATCCCCCATCTTCTGACCGGAAAGTTAAGAATTACTAAAGAAGCATTTCCGTCCCATGTCAACAAATACTAGATGAATATACCAAAATCATCTAACACATTTAAAAAATGATAAAATAACAAAAAAAGGTAACAAAATAAAATGCACGAAGGAC